>NC_136487.1:61611103-61683603 GCF_053919585.1 Euprymna scolopes
TGCAAACAGAAAAAAGTAACATTTAACCAAATAGCACATATATGAAGGTAATTCCAAAAGTAAAACTTCCTATTTTTTTTAACTTAAAATGTTGAAGAGCTATGAAAATGGAAGTGGTACAATTGAAATAAGCAAATTTTTGTGTTCAAGAATTTATTTTTCTACATAGTCACTTCCATTCTCAATGCCCTTTTCTCAGGAATGCAATAGCGCATCTTTGCTTCTGACAGGTTATTTTCTTAGAGTCTCACACCATCAATATCTGCAACATAGAGATGAACTTTCAGCTCATGAATGCGTAAGTTCAGTCATCATAACAATGCAATTTGCAATGCCTCTGATTCATTTGTATGGAATAAAAAAATCAGAGATATTACTTTTGGAACACCCCTTCTCACATTAAAAAAATGCCATTACAAATGGAAAATATGATAATTCCGATATAGACAGTTTGCATAATTTTAGAAGCCAATGGACATGTTTACCAGAACATGTAGTGGTAATGGATGTCGGAAGACATGATTAAGTGTCTCTGACGGTTTCATGTGAATTGGCTCAAAAATATTTATAATGAGTGGAACATGGGGTTCCTGGATGGCAATGGCCAAAAGACTTGTTTCAACTTATTTACCAATATAGATCCTTTTGTACCTCAATACACAGAGTATAAAAAGAATTCCATTTGTGCCAGCATACAATAAGAACCAGAGTAAGGCAGTGTGAGTGGAGTTTCAATGTGTCTTTCCATAGAGATACACGAAACAATGTTTTTAGAGACTGTTGATTTAATATTTTGTTGTCATGGTTCACTGGGAGCAGACTTGTTTAAATAGCATTTGAATCTATCCATGTACTAATTTGTACCAATCAGAAGTGAATTTGCTGAACATTTGGACAGGTAATGCCAACAGAATTCCATAACAGTTCTGCTAGAGAATATCCCAAACCTTCCTTGATAGGAACAAAAGATGCATCCTCAATGCACCGTTTAGGATCAGGAGCTGCACATATAGTGGCTTTCAATTGACAGTGAAAAGTGTTTAATCATACTCTTAAAAGTTGGATGATAACTAGTGGTACTTATATGCTTAGTACACAGTTAAAAAGTTTTTAAAATAGATAAAAATTTGAATTGCATACCATGATTAGTGATAATTGTTGCTAGGTCACTATGACACGAAACCAAGCCCATGATTAGTTTCACCAGAAATATCACTCAATGGGCTAAGAAAAATGATCAATAGAAATTAACAGGTAGGAGTAGTCTTGGCTAACCGATAGATGCACAAGTGCTCAAAATATGGGTTGAGTTTGAATCATTCGTCTTGCACTAGCCCAAGTCATGGCTTACGAGTGAAACAGAAACATGTTGCCTTGTCTTGCCTTAATGTTTAAACACCGACTAGTAAAAGCGTGGAAAAATGGAATAAAAATGTGAATCAAAAGTACCATTAAGTGACTGAACATTTATCCAGATAATGGCAATGGAATTCTGTAATCAGTTATGCTAGGGAATATCCCAAATCCTCTTTGATAGCAGTGTGGCAACCAAAGAGAACAATCGGTACATTCTTAATTCATCGTTGAAATCAGAAGCTGAATGTATAGTTTTCAATTGCTGATAAAAAGCACTCGATCATACTATTAGAAGTTGGATGATAATTCTGATCCTTGCACACTTAATACTCAGAATTTTGGAAAGTTCTTAAAATAAATGGGATTTAAATTGCCTGTTATGATCGGTGGTAATTTTTACAGGGTTATAACACGAAATCAAGTCCATGATTAGGGCATATGCCACAGTTTCAGCAGAAATATCATTCAATCGGATGACTTCAGACAAATTATAAAAACGATCACTAGAGATTAATAAGTAAGAATAGCTTTCGCTCACTAGCCAAGTTCCAACTAGCTTAATGTGGATATGAATAAATCACGCGTTGGAGATACTGAAAGTTCCAAGTTTTGTGTACTTTAGATTTTTAGCAAAAAAAAAAAATGTTGAGAAAGGCGTTTAATCAATGTACACTTGTATTATTGGCAGCACTTCGTTTATATTTTGTCTAGAGAGGAGAATGACACTGACATCTTGTATCATGACTTGTTTCCCAAAGAACTTGAGACCATGTGTCCGATTCCACCACATTGGAAGCAATGTATAGATCCATATTTTGTGTCTATGCAATCTTTTGCAATATTACCTCTCAAGCTACCAGAAGCAATTCATTTTGGCATATGGATCCAGTTTCTACTGCTTTCTACAGCTACTCTGAGCTCACTGTATGGTCATTATAATATACTCCCCAAGTTCTGCTTCATCCCTGATGATGGCTTGGGTTCACTTAAATACTTGTTCAATCAGCAACACCTCTGTGCTTATGGATGCCCTTAGGAGTTGATTCACTCACACTAGGAATCCATCCATGAATGCATATACAAAAGTCAAGCAACTCTTGCACAGAACAGCCATCTTCTTTAATGTCTCAATGAAGATATCAACTGTTGTGCATGCCGATAGATTTGGGGTAGTAAAATGCATGCTGTGCAAGGGTTCATATCAAAATCTCTGTACAGTGCAGTCTTCATCAGCTCAACATTGGCTTTATCATTTTTACTTAGGTACTGATAGTGCCTCCTATTAGTACTCACCTGCTTGACACAACACAAGCAACAGGTTAGCTCCAATCTCTCAATCAAGTCCACCATAGACGTGAATCCGTCAAACTCAAGGATGAGTTTCAGATCAAACTTTCCATCTGCCATTGTCACAAATAGCATGGAAAAATGCTAAAAATAGCTTGTAATAGTGAAAATTGAAAATATGCACATAAAATTTTTTAGTTTAAAGTCTAACTCGAATTATATTAATAACTCTCCAAAATATGATAGTGTCAACTCTCAAAAAGTTTGACTCGAATTGTAATTAACAATTCCTCAAAATGCAAATTTTATTAATTGAATAACTCAACACAAACGACGCCAACTCAATCTTTTTTTTTTTTTCTTTGGCTAAACACTTGACATGATCCCAACTAGTCATGCCAACTTTACTCTTTCCCTGATAAGAAAGTTTCTACTCTTTATTTCAACGATTCTCATTTGAATAAGTGAAATCTCATTGCATAAAAATAACATGATTCTATTTCATAAGTGGAATGGTCCAGGTTCAATCCCCAATGAATGACAAATGATTCAGCCCTTACTCTTCTACAATGTGATCCCACAGTATGCCTGCTCAAGGCACACAACTGCAAAAGTTCTGTGGTTCATTTTGGTACCAGTTATCTTTTCATATTGTACAAGTGCCTTCCACCACTGCCTCAATGTCGCCAAAATACAACATAAAAGTAGTGATATCATCATTGCCAGGTAAAGTGATTCTGCAAATTCAATGCAAAGATATTTTTTTTTTTACATGGAGGTCACCCTTATCAAGGCCCGGAAGCCACTTGGGGGAGAAAGGTTATTGTGTGTACAGTAATCAAGATATTATCATAGTAATCATTAGTATTGGAGATTTGATAAAGTGTCTTACTTAAGGGGGCGATTCATCAGGAATTTGTTTATATTGGACTTGAAGACATCCAAGTTGTAGTCAGGTGGGAAACAGACAAACAGAAGAGAGTTCCACAGTCGTGCATGTCTATAAAAGAAGCTTTGCTCATGGAATCTACGCTTTGATTTAGGCACAGATAAAGAGTGGTTTCAGCTAGACGGGTGTTTATCATGAAAGATTGGCGAGAGGGGATCAGAGATTGGAGCTCAGACGAGCACTTGCCATGGAAATAACGATAAAATAAAGACAGGCTCGCAATGTCTCTTCTGTGAGAGAGAGGTTGCAGGAAAGTAAAAAGGGCATCCCCCACTAAGCCACGAAGATATAAAATAGACCAAAGCAATTGCAAAACAAATTGAGACATGACATACGATTTCTACCACTTTCTATTTATTTGTACCATCAGAAATCCATTTATGGATAGCCTACTGAAATCCAGCAGTTTCTAAAACAGAACAGGAAGCAATGGCCAACCCTTTCAAAAGCTTTGGGTTTTTCCAAATTGATCAGCATAATTCTCATGTTGTCTTTTATCCTCTCTATGCTGATACAAAATCAGATGCAAATTGTCTTGAAGAGATCTCTGTTTAACAGTATAGTTTTACTCAAACAGAACAAAATCTCTAATGACAACTTGTAAATGGTGCAGTTGAATTCTTGCCCCCAAATCTTTTACTCTGTGCTTAGTAGAGTCATGGGCATATAATCATCTATTTCTTCTCCACCATGCCCCTTCCTCTTCTTCAGCAATATGATCACATCTTTGGTTAGCCAACAAGAAATCAATCACGGATCAAACCAATAGTTCAACACATTCTCTAGAATTAATATAAACATGTGTGATACCCTCAAGAATAATTTGTAGGGTAGCACATTAAGTCCTAATAATTTGTGTAAGCCGACTTTCTTCAAACTAGTCCAGACCTCACACTCTGAAACATTACCTTTGCAACTAGCTTCTTAAGCCACTTTGAGGCAAAGAGAGTTAGCTAAATAATTGCTAAACTGTTATATTTTAGCTTATACATGGGTGTATAAATCGTTATACATTCTCGTTTTAGTCGTGACCATCGTCATAGATGGCCTGTCAGCTGAAAAATGACGTCATCGCCATAGGTCCTAGCAAGCAAGATAAGTGGCACACAGACTGTCGATAATGAGCAGACATTTTTTACAGAAAGCGTTAGAAAACTTCAAAATTGGATTAAAAAAGATAAACATGATACTTTGTACTGAAACTCATCCGATATTAATAATAAAAATATTAATAATAAAAAACGACTTGAAAGGGAGAAAAGTTGTTAAAAAGTTTAAAAAGAAAAGGCATACAATTTGATTTGTATGAAACTGAAGTTTATTCAATAGAAATAAATAAAAATGAACAATAAATATTTTTTAAATCAAAAAAACAATATTTTAAAATCAAAACTGAAAAACAAACGATAAATTAGTTTAACTGAAATACGAACAATAAATTAGTTTAACTGAAATACGAACAATAAATTAGTTTAACTGAAAAACGAACAATAAATTAGTTTAACTTAAAACGAACAATAAATTGGTTCAACTGAATAACGAACAATAAATTAGTTTAACTGAATAACGAACAAATAGTTTAACTGAATAACAAACAATAAGTTAAAATTAAATTCAAACAAATGTTAGTATAAACAAAGTTACTAAGGCAGAAATATTTCAAACATTGAATATTAAAACTTTTCAAAAATCTGCTGTCGAATTTAAAAGTTTGAATTTTTCTTTTTCTGATATTTTTTTTTACTAATATTGTTATTCTCTTTGCGACAAAAATTGTTTATAAGGGAATTCGATGAACTCCATATCAGCATTTTTTCAATTTGCTGAATAGTGTGACCCTCATCACAAGAGTCAACATGAAATAATCGATTTTGATCAGCCAAAATATTTAAAGTTACGTACATGGCTAATTTTCTCTGATGAATCGAATGTAAAAAAGAATCGCATTTTGTAAGTTTGTTTATAACTATATAATTATATAAGACAAAATTATTAGTTATATCATTTTGGTATAGCAGAGAACCTCTGTTAATACCCTGAAAGTAGCTGTTTAATTCAGCTGTTTCTTCAACAGCTTCTCTCCCGGATATTAAATTTTTACAGCTATTGCATTTCAGTTTTTTGAAAACTGCATGACAGCAATAACCTGCTAAGTATAATATAACAGGAAGTACTTCCTTGCATTGATTAACATCATCTTCTGTTACATCTATGTTAAGTTTATAAACATGTAACTTTCTTTTAAATTTTTGAATTCAATAGTTTGATTATTAATTGGTAAGCTCAATGTTAAAACTGACAACATTCTGAGTTTTTTTTCACATTCATACACCTGACGTATCGATATGTTATACTGATCGCCACTAAGTTGTCGATACTGGCCAAACCTTGCCTCAAGGTTATCTGTCTGAAACTTTCCTGGTAATATATACACCATGTTCAGTACATTTATACAATATTTAGTCATTTGATTGAGATTCTAGGGCATAAAGTTTATGTAAATCGCATTGAAATTTTGCAGAAATAAGTAGTTATCGAGATATAAAAAGTTGTTTTATGCATTGTATTCTTTGGCGGCCATTTTTATGGCGCGCGCGTAAGCGCGTAAAAAAGATGTCCGCCAAAAAATACAATGTATAAAACAACTTTTTATATCTCGATAACTACTTATTTCTGCAAAATTTCAATGCGATTTGCGATTCAGGATAGTCGAAAACCTATAAAAGTAGTAATTTAAAAGAAAATTGTGGCGGTGGACCTAATCTAAAAATTTAACTATTTTTCTTTCATTTACTATTAATAGTTTATGCACTTGTTTGGCCATTAAATTATGAATTAATCAAAATTGTTATAAAGCTTTAATTTAATGGTAACCATCTTACAGCTGGAAACTTCAATATAACAATATAATTTGGTAAATAAATAAATCGGTATTTATGCAGTTTACATAACTAATAACAGGTATTAGTGCAGTTTAACATCTACAAACAAATTGTTTTCATTTTAGGAGAGTTCCGTCCGCGCAACGTAAAAGTTAACAAAGCCTTACCTCCTCCATGTGCCGAAAGTGGCTTTTTAAATTTGCTTGCGAATGTTAAATTGCAGAAGTGCCTAATAAAGTTATTTAGAAAACTATTCTTAATTTAAGGAGAGGGGTGGCTTACTTTATTCTCATCTAACAATTTAATAAGCAAAAAATAACATAAAAATTTGGGAAATTTCTGTAAATTAACAAAAGTAAAAAAAAAGGAGAAAAATACACAAAAAAAGATATTTTTTTACGACCTGGCTCAGCGTAGTATAAATACCCCCAACCTCCCCATATTAAGAACGGCTTTCGGAATAAACACCCCTTGAATCTCCCGATGTTAAGAACGGCTTTCGAGGTTGGGGGTGTTTATTCCGAAAGCCGTTCTTAACATGGGGAGGTTGGGTTGTTTATAATGCGCTGGGGCATGTCGTAAAAATTTACGATTTAAAAAATAGCATGGATCACTCTTCATTAGCACCCACACACACACATACATATATAATTCAAGCCTGAAGAATCCTATAATTATTGCACAGTAAAATAGTTGAACTAAAAAGATAAATGATTTTTCTTATTTAGAATTATTTTTTTATTTTTTTTTTATTTTTACATTTTCACCCCAAACAAGGCACATTGCCACTTTGGTGTAGGGGGTTACTATCAGGGGCAGCAACTACTGGGGCACTATGTTGGGATTTGGGCAGCAAGATGTCGGTTCACGTTACACTTGAACTTCTGCATGTTAGTACAGTTAGGGAAGCAGGGACCTGGAATGGAATTCCAGAGTCTAGCGGTTCTGGGAAAGAAACTATTGGAGTAGAAAGATCTTTTACATCTAGGGATCTCTACTGTGTGGGGATGGGATTTAGCTGCCTATCGGGTTTGTCGAGGGTGTCTACGTCGTGGGGGCACAAGTGTCTGCAGTTCGTCAGAGCATTCACCATTAAAATACTTGTAGAACAGGCAGAGGGATGCAACGTTTCGTCGATGGGACAGAGGCTGAAGCTTAGATGCCAGTTCAGGGCCTATCAGATTGGCGACTCTCTTTTGAACCTTGTCTAGGAGCGAGAGACTAGCAGCAGATGCACCAGCCCAAATGTGACAACAATACTCCATACATGGACGAATGGTGGCCTTATAGAGGTACAGGATACTTTCAGATGTCAGTAGTTTTCTAGCACGGTAGAGAGAGCCTAACTTTTTCGCAGCGGCCCTGGCAATATAATTGTTCCAGCTCATGTTTCCTGTGAACGTTAGGCCAAGCAGTTTGAAAGATGGACTCTCAGACAGGGAGTCACTGGCCATTGCTATTGGTGGCAGAGAAGGTTTCTTGTAATCATTGAAGGAAAACAGTTTAGTCTTGGCAGCATTGAATGTGACCATCCATTTATGTCCCCATTCCACTACAGATTGGAGGTCATCCTCTAGTGTTTTTGCCATTTCTTTAGATATGTGTTCATTTGTTTTCCTGTCATGCCTGTTATAGAGTGTGGTGTCATCAGCATATATACCCATCTCAGAGGCAGTTTTGTCGGGGAGGTCATTAATAAATATTAGGAACAATAGAGGTCCAAGGATAGACCCCTGAGGCACTCCCGCATTTATATCACACTGTTTAGATGTATGACCGTCGAGGACAACCTGGATTTTTCTCTTATCTAAGAAGGATTTAATTATGTTAAGTATTCTACCAGTGATACCGTATGATTTAATTTTCCTGAGGAGACCCTCATGCCATACCCTGTCAAAAGATAGATATATCTAGAGCTACCGCTCTGCCCTCCCCCGCTTTGTCCAGTGAATGGTATATACGTTCAGAGATTACAGTGAGGATGTCAGCTGTGGAACGGGCTTGTCTAAATCCATATTTTTGTCAGTCAGAAGTTTAGCATCTGTAAGGTGCCGGACTAGAGCATGGTTAATTATGGTTTCAAATATTTTGGCAAAAAGTGGGAGGAGGCTAATGGAGGCGATAATTTGATGGGTCAGTTCTTTCGCCAGAATTCTTGAATACTGGTACCACAGAAGCAGTTTTCCAACATCCCGGAAAGCATGATTCATTAAGGCATTTGTTGTAGAGTTTGGAGAGAACTGGAGCTACTTCGGCTGAGCACTTTTTTAATAGCACAGCTGGGATGAGATCAGGTCCACATGCTTTTGAAGTGTCAAGATTTTTTATGATAGTGTGTACCTGAGCAGGGGTGATGTTTAGATCGTCTAACGTGGCGTCTGTCCACAAAGGAAAGTCAGGCAGGGGGTGGTTGGAAGGGTCCAGTGTGGAGTTCGAGGCAAACCAAAGTTTTTACGATATCGCTTTCATTAAATTGTTAGGTGAAAGTACGTAATATTTTTACCATAGTCCCCATTTTAAATAAGTTTCTAAATAATAATTTATTATTTCAGCACATAACTTAAATTATATGTAAAATTCATTTTTTATATACATACTTTCATTTTTATTTTAAAATACGTTCTAAAAAAATAAATAAATAAAAATAAAAAAAGGCGCGTTTTTTTTTTAATATCTCAAACATTTTAACACTTACTCTGCTATATTTATGTGGAGTAAAATCCTTTCTTTTTATTGCATTAATCCACTGGTAAATTATTTCCTTTTTTTGGGAAATAAAAACACAGTAACTTTTGGTCCATTTCCATAGTTACCTCAGCATTTTGAAACTATACATTTCGACGGCATGTTTAAATTTATTTAACCCTCCAAATCTTTAAACCAACTTCCGGTTTAGTCATGAGACACGTGACCAAATTTCAACAGACCGATGTTCATGATATCACCAGACTAAATTATAGTCGTCGCTAGGCCATCATATTACGGTAGCCACGTTTTAGTCAAACCCAATTGTGAACTCATTGTTGTTTATTGTCAGATCACACAAAAGTACTTGAATGCAATTTTAATGAGTTTTGAATGCAGTTTTAATGAATTTTATTTAAAACAAAAAAGAGCAGTCAAAGAGAGGTTATTTTCATAGGCATGAGAGAGAGAGAGAGAGAGAGAGAGAGAGAGAGATCCCATTTCACTAAACCAGGCCAAATGGTGTGTGTTTCCCCCCTCCCCTTCATTGGGGAGAGCCGCTGGACAAGTCTTCTCTGCTTGAAATTTTGGCAACTCAAGGAGAAAAAGAAAAGAGAGGGAGAGAGAAAGAGAAAGAGAGCAGCTTTCCTCAGAAATTACATACCAAATGGTATTATATATTACTTTTTTTATATTATATTTTTTAATACTAAGTTTGATTTCAGGTCTGGATCAAAGTCAAGATCGATGACAGCAGAAAGCAAGACATGCATTGCTGATGTGATTATTTATAACATCTTCTCCTTGACCTCTGTTGCGGTGATGATAGAGCTAACGTATTTAAAACAATCAACCTCTTCAAGGATTTCCCTGTTAAGGATGAGTGTTTTTTTTTTTTTCATTTGGGATGAAATTAGCAATTAGGAGTTTTGTTTTTGAATATTGATCTTCATGCTGATCTTAAAAGCATAAAACTGCGTCTCGTCTATCGTAGATTGGATGTCAGCTAAACTTTTTTTTCCCAGTATGGCAATATCGTTTGCATCGTCAAGGTCTGAGAGTGAAATCACATCCCTCAATGACACTATGTGGGTTTGCCAATGCTCTGGAGTAAATCCAATCGATGGCATGGTTTAACACAGTTGGTGACAAAACACATTCATGACAGACTCAAGGCAGAATGGCAAAAAATTATGATTGCTGACCATAAACACAAACACTTGTGTGAGTGGAAAGATAATAGGCTTTAAGCAGATCAATGAGCGGGACATTGTCTGCCTGTAAAATTTGCCAAAGAGCCTTTTCTCTTTGTATATAACTAAATATAGCCTACATTACAACCCCTTACACATAGTAGCTATGTTCCAAAATTCGTAATGATCG
The DNA here is from genome assembly GCF_053919585.1 of Euprymna scolopes. Taxonomy (NCBI): domain Eukaryota; kingdom Metazoa; phylum Mollusca; class Cephalopoda; order Sepiida; family Sepiolidae; genus Euprymna; species Euprymna scolopes. The sequence continues at coordinate 61,621,646 of NC_136487.1, forward strand.
ATTACTTAGATTAGGAGTAAATTTTATACATGAAAATATATAAACATATATACGTACTCATCCTTTATATAGAGATAAGAATTGTTAACTTAATTTGATTTTTTTTTTGTTTTGACAAAATTATAACATTGTTTATAGTGCATCCATCCTTAATCCTTAAAATATTATTTCTTTTTACGTGGCAAACCTCCGTCTCTCAGCTTTTTCCTTATTCCTTTTTCTTCTTACCAGTAGAAAGACCCAATGTTATCCAGCATTGAATGAGGAACATTATGTCCTTTTGTGTACCCAACAGATCACATCATTAATTTTTGTTTTTACATTTATCATTTTTTTATTTACATTTTATAAAATTCAATTTGTTGAGTGGACCCAAGGACAACATTAAGTAAAGTGACATTAATTAAAACAAATTTTATGTCTCTAAATTTTGGAGCTGAGGATCGATAATTTGGATTATTCAGATTACTTTTCTCATCTTAAATGTTATTTTCACAATATTTCAGCCATGTAACTTCTGACCGTCTGCAGGTGTATCTTGTCAAACTCGGTAATCTTTCTATCGAAGTCTGGAATCTGCATGGAATTTCAAATGGAAGTCTTTATTTAATCCACAGAGTAACATGCTTCCATTCCGTCAGCCATAATCGGGTTGAAGTCCTAATTAATCTGCAGTTGTATTCTTAGTAGCGCCTGCACTGAGGATTGAACCTTCGATCCCCAGAAGAGTATCACGTACAGCTGAATTTTACCATGTACTTTAACCATTATGCCATTAGTCCTTGCAGACATGCTACTCCAAAAGATTAAATAAAGACTTCCATTTGAAATTTCTGAGTTCAACAGAAAGATCTTTGTGTTCAACAAAATGCACGTAAAAAAAGTTGGTTATATCGGCTGAAACGTTGTGAAAATAACAGTCAAGATAAAAACAGTAGTCTGAATAATCCAAATAAAATGAAATAAATTTTAATTCCTGGGAAATGTCTGAAAGGATTTAAAATGAAATAAATTTTAATTCCTGGGAAATGTCTGAAAGGATTTAAAATGAAATAAATTTTAATTCCTGGGAAATGTCTGAAAGGATTTAAAATGAAATAAATTTTCATAAATTTATTTAATTTTAAATCCTTTCAGACATTTCCCAGGAATTAATGCACTTTTTGTTGTGTCGGGGAGTTCATCTCAGGGCCACACTTATAACGGGGACTCATAACAAAAAATGATAATGGCATTTATTACATCACGACGACTGTAATGATAATTCTGAGGGATACATTTATAACAGTCTGGGATGATTCTTGAGGACTTCATATTAATAATACGGACTGGGAGATATGATGCAACAGTTCTTAACACATAGAGGGGAGGAGATAATTCACTTATGATGGAGGAGGCACATTACTCGTAAGGGGGTTATACAAGAGTTCGTTTATAGATGAATATACAAAACACATTTAGCTTTTCGGTTGTAAAGATAACACGAAAGACAACAGTTACAAAATATTCGTGATGTCAGGAATTCAAGCCTTTTCGACTACATGGTCTACTCTTCTCCCTTCGTCTCTAAGGTGCTTCCAGTCTTCAAACTGACTATCACTGTGTGTGATCTTCTTTGATTATCTGATCCTTTCTAACTTTGGACCCTCAATTCATATATTGAGAAATTACTTTATTTATGACGTCAGAAGTCTACTGTCGACTAACGTGACTATATCATATTTTCTACACATGTCCGTCCAAACACTTTTGGCAACAAAGAATTTTCAATTTTAATTGATCAATATCTAACCTATTTTTAATTTATGAACTCGCATTGTCCATTCTTTTAACTGATATATTTAACATCCAGTTATTCTAAAAGAATGAACAATCGCTTATTTTCGGACATAGTAATTTCTAAAGGAATTAACAATGGACTGCATTCCTAGGATTTCAATTATCAACTTGCCTAGAGGGTTCGATTCTAGCATTTTCCTAATATTATTTTCACTTATCTAGTCTGCCTTCTTACTTACATGAGAAGGGGACAGCCCTTTTCATGTAACACTTTACTCCAATCCTAATTTCTATAATTTTGAAGTTATAAAATAAAATAAAACGTTGCATTTTCTTTTTATGGATGTCAAGTGTGCATGCAAACTCAACGATAATGTTGCATCTCTTGATCAACATAAAATATATTATTCAAAAGTCGTGGGTGATATAATTTCAAAATGTACACGGTTATGATGGTTTGTCTCTAAAACTCTAAGAGTGGTGTATTGATCAACCTCTGCCCTACAACAAAGTTAAACATGACGTCAGTCTAATGTGAGGGAAATATGGATCTGTGCAGTCCTAGAAGGTTCATCCTCCCAGGCTTTATCTTCTCTCTTTCGAGTTTATTGCTAGTTGCCTGAGAATCTGCTGTAGCTGCTCAGTAGGCACCTCCAAAAGTCACCACAGAATTACCCCCCATATGTAAAACGAAGTAACTTGATTATAAATTAATATTATCAATATAACTTTTGTACCATTTAAAAGAAGGGCAAAATAAACTAGTAATAATTAAAAAAAATTTTTTTCATCGCACGAAAATAATGAAATTGTGAGACAAAAATCGTGTTTACATAATTGGCGCTTTAAAATAACATTCCCATGTAGTAAGCATTTTGAACGTGAAAACATACCCGTGTTTAATAAATCTAGCAAAAATCAACTAATGGTTAGATTTTCGTGAAATTTTCGATACTTATCCATTTTAGAATGAAATTACATATAAAATGCAGTTTCCGTAAAATATACGAGGAAAAATATTTTTTTAGTGCGTGTTCCCCCCGCCATATTTATGTTTTCGAAATTTGAATAAAATATATTTAAATCTATCGACATTTCTATTTACTATGAAATATAAGAGTTCAAATAAGTAAAACATATTTATTTTTAAAAAATTTAAATGCACCTATTGAACAAAAAATTACCTTAAAGTTGCAATTAAAAAAATGATATAAATTTAATATTATTATGTTTTTTTTTTAATAGCGTTTTTTCGAATTAATATATACTATAATCAGCTGAACTGCCAAGAAAAAGAAACTTCCTAAAAATTAATTAATTTTCAAAAGATTAAAACGATTAAAATTCCATTATTTAAAAATGTTCCGTTATAACATAGATTTTTTAATTAATTGTGTTTAAAATTTTTTTTAAACATTAAGTTTTAATATAAACATGACTCTTGTCAACTATTTTATCGCCAGATTAAAACGAATTTGAAAATATTATTGCACAAATATTATGCATTTTGTAGCCCCTCCCCCTCCATATTTTGTTTGTCTCTTTTTACCGAACAAAATATGGAAGCCCCTAGGTAACCAAATGAACATTTAGTAAAACCGTATTTCATATTTAATATACAAATGTTTATATTATTAATCGTTAAACTGTGTAAATCATAAAACCTAACAAAATTATAACAAAGATTAATTATTATTTGCAGTTTGAAGAAGATAAACAAAGGTTTTAAAAAATCATTAAGTCGCTTCTGCTTTTCCATAGTTCTATAGTTAACACAAATCTGATGTCACGGAAACATGCGGTTCATTTTTCACAATCGTTTGGCAGACCCTAGTATTTGTAGGCATTGTGCATTTCACCTAATATGCTGGCGTTTAAAAACCTAACCTGCTAGGGATTTTCCCCTCTCGGCATTAAAACTAACAGAGTCGAAGTCATTTTTTAAATGTCCCCCCCCCCTTATTAATTGCGGTATGTTGCTGGTTCTGTGCGGTTCTAGGAGGTCAGGTCCACCTTTACAAGCTTTGCCTTCTCTTTTTGTGAATAGGTTAGTTCATTGCTAATCGCCTTGGACGCCCCTATCGGGGAATGCCGATAGGGTTGTCCAGGCATTTTTTGCAAGTCATTTGCCTTTGCGACGCTGACTCTTCAATCCCATTTCCCAACCCTTGTGTCACATCATCCCGCCGTGGAAGGGAGATAAATAACCTAACTTAAAAAAAAAAAAAAACAGACCCTACCTGACATTGATTCTAAATTCCTGAAGGTAAATAAATTAACGTGGAGGAATCCAGCTCATACGAAAGTGTGTGTGTGTGTGGGGGGGGGGGTCTGAATGGATTTTAAATTCGCCCGCAATGCTTACTAGGAGAGAAGAGGCGCCTCAAGCAACCGACGATACCCTATTCTTCCCTCGTCGAAGGTAATGCCTGCAAGGATGTCTTCCTAGGACCTAAGAGAACCACAGTTCATTCAGATACAAAACCAAATTCCCTCAAAGTTCGTGAATAAATAATCCAACATACAAAACAGGAACTACAATTTTACGTACATAGATATACAATCTCCCTTTTCCTCTGTTTTGAACTTTCTTTCTTCTTCTATCACTCTTTCTACATCCCCTTTCTATCAGACTACAGTCCACCCTCCCTAACTCGCAGGCTCTTTGCAAATCTGTGTCTGTGTCTCCCTCTCAAGTATTTTTCTGAAAGTGTTCCGTCTATATGGAGTTGGATGAATGGTAGCCAACTTGCACAAAATGTTTTTCTTCAACAACTTGCCAATCAACTGTTCTCTGCTACTAAAGTAGTCGCTGAATAATGCAGGTGGGACTTTAAAAAAAAAAAAGTACTTAAAACAATAATCAGGATAGTTTACTTAAAATTTCATTTCATTTATTTGCAACAGAATGTATTTGCTCTTCTTTCTATCTTTGTCATGTTTATTTTTTTTTCCTGCTTGAAAATTACTTTAAACAAGCAAACATATTTTTGCTGCAATGATTCCGTTTTTAAACAGAAAAAAATAACTGCTTTATTTTGTTTTGCTTTCAAAATGAAGATCGTCTTAATACTGCATGCTTCATTATATATATATATATATATAAAAAACAGTAGTTGTAGTAGCTGTGGTAATATATTAAGTCAGTCTATATCAGAAACAAAGCTATAAGCCGCATGCTCTCCCTCTCAAACTAAAGTGCTCTGTTACTGTTGTCTAACTTGGCAGAAGAGCGATTGAAATTTAATTTTCGCCATAAGACATTGAATGCAAACGTATTTAAATACATGTTTTATGTTGTAATCATATATCTTAAAAAGGTATTTAAAAAGCTAAAAACATTTCAGTCTTCCTAGTTAAAACATATCTCTTTATCTGCATTTTTTAGGGGGGGGGCAAAGTGAAGTAGGTATCTCTTCTATATTAGGGTGTGGTTCTCCCAGGCATTAACTTCTTTTTTCAGAACCAAAGAAGAATTTTCGGAATGGTGTGTGTGTGTGTGGGGGGTGCCTGTCGTCCGAGGGAATGTTGAATGCAGCAAAATCGAGTGCCTCCCTTCCTTTTCACGGGAGGAGGGGGGGGGGGTAATTCACACTAAAACTACCCTTGTGTCTAAATCTGTTCTGGTTCCAATACAAGGGAAAGAAATTATTCTAGACTGAGGTAATTGAAATATTTTGTTCCAAGTCTAGAGTGCTTTTTTTTTCTTTTTTTTTTTTTTTTTTAGGAGCTGGATTTCCCCTTAGATTAAAAATCGGTCTTGTGTTTAACTTTATCGTGGAGAGAAAAGTAAATAGAAAACCTTGTTAATGTTAAATAAAGATTTTTTTTTAATCGGGGTTTCTCATAGAAGTTAAAGATGCACTACTACAACTACTACTAATACTATTACTACTACAACTACTACTACTACTACTAATGCTGAATACGAGATCCATGAAATTAAAAACAATTTTCTTTATTCTAAGCATTTTTTTCAACTATTTATTTTTTATGGGCGGCCACTACAACTAGGCCAATTCATTAAATTTTAGGGATAATTTTTGCCGGTACCCTACCATTATATTAACGTGTTTTTTGTTTTGTTTTTTTTCTTAGAAAGTGATGTTTATTTCTTAATTTAATCTATATTTTCTTTGTTGCTATTCCTATTATTTTAAATATTATATACTTATTTTCTGTAAGTGTACTCATTAGTTTTTCACAAGTCCACAGTTCACGGCCGTTGTAAATAGGTAGCCGTGGCCAGTTATTTCTTTTCTCTTAATAAAAGGGCTACACACTCACACCCACACGCATGTGGAGGAGGTCTAGTAGTCGTGACAAAGGTACTGTAAAAAAGGATAAAATAAAATAAAATGAAACGCTGTACGCCACAAATAAATACGAGTCCTAATAATAATAATGAACGGTAGTTATTGGGTCAGTTTAATATTGTAATCCTTCATCTTGAATTCGTTTTTTTTTTCTTTTTTTTTTGTGATTTTAAAAACACTAATAATTGACCTCACCTACTAGTAAAGGCTAAAATTCAAAATTTAATAAAAGATCAGACCACCCGTGCCATTAGGTCTGTATGTGTTACTGTTCAATAGCTTTAACGTTGGTTGATGTTTTTACAAGGATTAATAATTCAAATGATTCGATTCACAAAGTCAGAATACACTGATTTCGCAATAAATCTTGACTCCCTCTCATTCCATTCCTTTCACTACTTTTCTTATCAATAAGAGAGTTTTATTTGTTATTCGCGAAGTCTAAAACATCTTTGTGCAGTTGAAGTGTGAACGGTGACAAGCCATCTAGATTACAACACCTTCATAATTGTACTAATATATAGATAATTAATTATCAATGTATTTATTTATATCTCCTGAGTAAAGTGATATCATTCCATGGAGCCTTTGGTTCATAGTTATCCCCACCCAACATCAACAATCGATATCCAGTTTGTGAAATTGATTCCTGGATTTATTTGTGGTGTCATTCTGATGACGTAATGAGGTCAACGTGTTGCGTGAACCAATCACATTTCTTGATTCAGGTCAAGAGGTTTATTTCATTGAACGATAAACAAACAAACAAAAAATCACAGGATATTTCTTTATTTTATCATGTCCCTATAAGAAAATAATTATAGATGGATAAATAAACAGTTTGCGTCAAGAAAAACAAAAAATATTTATACAAAAAATTAGCAAGCATTGATTTTTTTACGCCATGATGACCTCAGCGGCAGCGCTCAGCACTCAGCTCAGCAGCATTCGTAGTATGAATAGTTAATTTGTAAATACTAAATGACAAGTACACACCACACACCACACACCACATTATTAAAAAAAAAAATTAATTAAAATACAAAATAAAAATATTAGTAGGAACGCCCCTTAATTGTTTAATATCTGAAGAAAAAAAAAATTAAACATTGGTCTATACGTTTTCAGCGTTTTACTCCTAAAATAATCTTTTCAAAAGATATCATTATATACTTTTAAAATCATATTACCATTTAATGTCAGAACAAAGAGACAGATCATCATAAAGATTTAATTTTCTTTATTTTTAGAACGTGTTTTTTTTTTGGGGGGGGGGTCATTACTGTTATCGAGATAAAATCTTTTGAAAGGTTGTTGAGAAATTAGTCAAAAACCGTTTATTTCGCACTACCTACTCATTTGTGACCTATGTGAATTTAAAAATGCTATAAGGCTTTTAAGTTCGCGTAAATAACCTAATGTTGCCAGCTTGTTTAACTAACAAGTGAATGGGAATAGCCAAGCAAAGCATGGCTACTTTGCTCAAAATTGGTATTTACGCAAACAAGATTTATATACTTCTATTTTTTCTTTTTTTAATGCAAAAATCACAAATGAGACTGTGTGTGTGTGTGTTTTAAATTTGGATTAATTGTTTTTTCCTATATCAGTAACTTTTTCCATCTTTTCTCATTGAATTTGGCACGAGTGCACTTTAACTCGCTGAAAGTATTTTGTTTCGTTTTCATTTTCGGAATAATTATACAAGCAGAAAGGAAAGACAATCCCAAATTCATGATTGTTTTAAAAAATACATACATATAAAATATTCTAAAACGACTTTACAATTTTTAAGGTAGCTTTGTGGCTCTGTTCAGATCTCCCGACCGGCAAAAATTGTCATCCTACACTGATGATTGCATAAGCATCAGACAGTAATGTCTGTATGTATAAAAGAACAATTATTGTTTAACAAAAAAGTAAAAGAAAATGTATGAGTAAGAGGTGAGTCCAACTGCTTGATTCCTTAAAATAGGAATTATGAATATATTCATATATAAATGTATTTCAGCGTCGGAAGAGTAGTTATTTTTGGAATAATTTTAAATAATATAATGTTTAAATTTGACCAAATAGTTATGAAACATTTATAACACATAAGAAAATACACCAGGATGTTCTCATTTCATATTTTGTTGTCTTGATTTTGTGTGTGTGTGTGTGTGTGTATATATATATATATATATATATATATATATATATATATATATATATATATATATATATATATATATACACACACATTTTACTTCATTTAATCACATAAATTAATATACGAAGATATAATTTTATGCGCAAATTTTCAGTATTTACTTCAACAGTGCTCAATATAAGCTAGGTAGTAAAAAGAAAAAAAAAGGGCATATTAAACCATTCGAACCATTAATTCGTGACACCTTATTGGTAGGTATGTGAAAATGCCAAGGCTTTTACGAGGGTTAAGTGGCATTGGTAACTTGAGTAAGCCGTAATTCTGTGCACTGAGGTATGTGTCATAAATTGGCCCCTACCACCTATATCCGGGGGGTTAACTACACCGCAGAGATACTGATGAGGTAGCACACATGTTTCGCTACATGCTGGTATTTGAACTATTTCCATACGTTTAGTAGAAGTGTAAAACATTTTCAAGTGAAGTTTTGTGTCATTTAAATCATCATTATTAGACCTGAAGGTAAGTTGTAATAGTTTTGAAACTATATATATTCGTTAATATAGATATTAAACCTTATTTGTGCGAAATATGAAGCCTATATGACTTTACCTTCATTGGTTTTGAGTTTACCTAAAATGTGAAGCCCTTACGAAAATTTTCAAAATTTCACTAACGCCATATCGTTAACCTACGCACTTTGTTTACAAATGTTTTCCAACAACGGCAATGACGCCAAACTACGGCTGGCTAAAAAAAATTCTTTTAAATTATTAAAATTTATTTCAGTATAATGAACTTTTAGGATTTAAATTATTTTACTTTCTTTAAACCAAAACATTTCTCTCACACAAAATGTATTTTTTTCTATTTTATCATTTTATCGAGCTGCTTTTTTTTTCTTCCATTTTGTTACTTTGCTTTTTTTATTTTATGATAAACTAATAAACAAATTTACAATTAAAAAAAATACAAGAGTTATTTTTAAAATTAAAAAATAAAACTTTCATGAATATATTTTTTATTATGCACATTTTGCAAACTTTAAATTCTAAAAGTTTTAATAATTTAAAAGAAATTTTGGGGTTTGTATTACTGTACACATTCGAAAAAGTTGTCAAAAAACAAATATATAACAAATATTATCAAAGGCAAGATAAGTTACTTTTCTACCAAACTGGATACAGTTTTTGTTTTTATTCAATGTAACATGTTTATTCAGCTCGAAAAACATGCAGTGCTTACCGTTGTATTGGAAAATTCAAAATGGCGGCCACTCTCTCTTAAACACGGTAAGTTTGGGAAAAGGTGTTATAAATAATAAACTAGACAAAATACTATTAAAAAAACACCGAATATATGCCAACTTATGTCACAGTAACATATAATGAGCGAATTTCTAACAGTATTTTGTCTAGTTTATTATTTATAACATCTTTTCTTGAACTTACCGTGTTAAAGAGAGTGTTGGGCGCCATTTTGAATTTTCCAATACATCGATAAACACTGTAGTCGAGTTAAATAAAAACACAAAAAATATATCCAGTTAGGTAGAAAAGTAACTTATCTTGCCTTTGATAACATTTATTTGTTATATATTTGTTTTTTTGACAACTTTTTCGAAATTTTAATTTATATGCTAAAAGAAATTTTTATAATTTATATGCTAAAAGTTCATGAGAAATGTAAAAAAAAATTATATCTGTTAAATTAAAAAAAACGGTGCTTCTACAGTTTATTTTGACATAAAAAATCAGCATTAGCAGTAGACTTCATATGCGGGGATGTAATATTGCCTTAGTAATTGACTGCATCTTCCGTCCCAGCATCCCCTTTCACCTCTTAATCTTGTAAATAATTCATTAATAAACTTTCAAAATATATTTTTCTTGTTCTCCATTCAATAAGCTCTCCAGTGATATTTGTCTTTTTGAAATCGGACAAGAAATAAGAAAGCTATGACAAAATAACTGTGAAAAATCTTGATATCGGTCACAACTTTGTTAAGGAAATCCATTGATTCTATTGTCAAAAATTAGCCTCAAATTTCAGCTTTAGAATTGTTGTAACTTTCTTATTATTTGTCCTACAGATGTGGTTCAAGTATCATTAGAATGGTCTCTGCATACTCTTTCTGCTGAGCTGTTACATTTTTAGATATGTTAACTTTGAAATTTTCTTTCACGTACCTATTATTGGAAATAGACGAAGTCAGCTGATTTTAAGCTAAGGAGGAGTTGCTTCTTTAAAATTTGACTCGAACCTAATCGACTTTTGTGAAACTAAAGTTAGATTAGGTGGAAAATAAACAATGTAAAAAAAGGGCTTAGTTCAAATTTTGCAGTGCAAAAAAAATAAGTTAAAACAAGCCACATGGTTGTTATTGCCCCGATATGACAATAGACGAAACGCGATCATATAAAACTAAACTCGGATTTCTGAAATGGAAACCGAAACTACAGATTTATTTATGTTTTGTTTCTTTTAATAATTCACATTTATAATTTTAGAACTTAATATATACTCTAATTTTAGTTTGTTTCTTCTTTTTGTTTTTAAATAAAATTTATAAAATTTTGTAAAAAAAATGTTTTAAATAATTAATTTTATAATTAATTATTAGACTCTACTTCGTTTCTTTAATCTTTAATCACGATCGGGTTTTTGGATAAACCACTACGTCTATGACTTCCGTTTGTACAAAGACTTTTTTTAGAGATTATTTCAGCATATTTGCATATTTCAACAGTGTTCTTACATGTGTAATAAGATTTTAATTCGATATGTTTCCTCACTTACTAATTATTTAACAAATGCAACAATATTTGTTGCATATACACAATTTTTTATATAATATTTTATTGAGAACGTAGGTCCACGTGGGTGATTTGTAAAAATGGTAAATAAATACGAAAAAAAAAATGGCAGAAAGTTTGGACTGCGCAAAATATCAGCTCCCTCCCCGCAATAGTTAATTGGGGTTTGTTTTACTTACACATAGATTCGAAAAGGGTGTAAAAAACAAACAAACAAACAAAAAACAAATATATAGCAAACAAATCAATGCAAACAATGGCAGGATAAGTTACTTTTTTACCTAAGTTTTTAGTGTTTTTATTTAATGTAAAATGTTTATTCGGTTCGAAAATCATACTGTCTTTATCGGTTTATGTGAAAAAGACAAATGGCGTGCGTGCTCGCTGTTGTATACGTTAAGTTTGGGAAAATGAGTTCAAACTAAAAATTTATACAAAATATTGTTAGAAACCCACTCAATATATGTCAGCCTATGTCACGGTAACATATATTGAGTGAGTTTCTAACAGTATTTTGTATAGTATTTTTTTTTAGTTTGAACTGAGTTCAAACTTAACGTAATACAATACCGATAAAGACTGTTTTTCGAATCGAATAAACATTTTACATTAAATAAAAACATTAAAAACTTATCCAGTTAAGTAGAAAACTAACTTATCTTGCCTTTGATAACATTTATTTGTTATATATTTGCTTTTTTGACAACTTTTCCGTATCTATGTGCATAGTAAAACAAACCCTCTACTTTATATTCTGAAATATTTGTTTGGGTTGTTCTTGTTCACTCTTAATCAACTATGGAAAAACAAACCAATTTTGTTGTTGTTGGGGGGGGGGTATTGGAGTGGTTAGCTGACGGTCCTCATCTACTTTTAAATATATATATATATTTTTTTAATTGACAAATTTAAGTTTCTTTTATGTAAGATTTTGATAAACTCGTGCCACTTTTTTATTTACTTATTTTTTACCGTGCCATTTTTCCTGTGGACGTTGTTACAGTGTGATTTTTTTTCCGGTGTCATGTTTACCAAAATTCGTCTACATGAAATGTAACAATTCAATAAAAAATATCCGCGCGATTGAAAAATAATACGCTAATACAAATAAAATAAAATTAAATAAAAAAAAAAAATACAATGTGTAAATGTAAATATTTCGTTAAAATAAAAATGTTGGTTATATTTAAGATGTTTCAGTTCTGTTGCCAAAAGTGACGTTGTACATTTCGACCGGTGTTTAAAAGAAAATGTCACTTTTTGGCCCGCCATAATACTAATACTATAGCTTATATAACCTAAAATGTTTTTTTCCTTTTTATAAACCCGGGTTTTGTTTTATACGGTTTCATTTCGATTGTTGTAACTCTTTACCAGATTTTATCGAACCAATATTAGTAGCCTTGGCGCTCTGATCTATATATAAAACAGTAAACACCCTTTTTTTCCAAAGAGAACTGGTACTGGTGTCTCTACTACTACGAAGGAGGTCATACCCGACCGTCATAACTTACTAATTGTCAACGACATTAAATGATTAATAAACTAAACTTTAAACAAGTTATTTTTTGACATAAGAAAATGGATAAGTAAATCTACCAATCCGTAATTTCGTGATTCCATTAAAATTTCTTGAAATTTTTGTCTTTGTATCATTATTCCTTATGAAGCATGTAAATTATTCAATCGTACTACTTGTACTAATAAAGTGCATTGTGCACCAGTGCACCACAGCTTCATTATTACCACTACTGTTACTATTTTTGCTAATAATGGGGTTTTAAAGAAAAACAAATAATTAAATTCAAAATATTAGAATTGTATTTATTTCTTAGTTTGATCACTTAAAATGGTTCAGAATATTTTATTTATACATTTAATTTTCCGAAAATAAAAGGAATGTGACGCTGACGCTGTTATAAACTTCTTAATTGAGAGTTGGCTGTTTGGGAATAATGTTTTTATTTCATCAAAAAATAAAATAGGCGGACCTGAAAGAGCCCCCCCCCCCCTGCCGTAAATGAATTCCTTTTCACGTTTCCTTATTTTTTTCTGCGGATTATCGTCGATAATAGACTTAACTTTCATATTAGCAGGAAAAAAAAAAAAGGTTTATTCAATAACTTTTAACGTGGCGGATCACTGATCAGTTTTAAATTATAACGTTTTATTAAATCGATACCCCACTTTTGGGTCAATCAGCAAAACTCTACTTATTAAGCTATTTTTGTGGTGTAAAAGAAAAAAGGTAAAACTATACAAACACCGTGACAGCGAATTAACCCTAACCCTAACACTAACCCTAACCCCAACCCTAACCCTAAACCTAACCTTAACCCTAACCCTAAACCCTAACCCTAACCCTAATCCTACCCCTAACCCTAACGCTGTCACGGTGTTTGTATAATAATACCAGAAAAAAATAATCGAACGACAACGTTATAATCTATAAGTAATCCCCCACGTTTAGTCATTAAATAAACTTAAAAAAAAAAAAATGTTTCCTGCTAATATGAAACTCATGAAAATCAAGCCTGTTATCGACGATAATAATTTTACAGCAAGTGGGGTGGAGGGGGGGGGGCTCGTTCAGGTCCGCCATAAAAATATTTAATATTGCGTGCCTCTGCTTCATCTGTACCTCTCTCTCCCACACACACTATTCGTCGATTATTTATTGAAATTTAAAAAATATAAGAGCAAGGTATCAAAACATAAATTTGTAAAATTTTGTTAAAAATGCTGGTTATCTGAAAAAAAAAAAAAAAAAGCTACCGGAATTGGATATGGTTGATTATGGAACGGAAGCATGAGACGAAAAACGAAACCATATATTTATTTTTAAAAATTACTTTAGTTTTAACACATCTTGTGTTATCACGGAAAAAAAAAACCAAACACTTTTTTGTATTATCAAATAATAAAACAAAAAGAAAATGTTAAAATTTTATATTTCTATGAATAAAGTATGAATAAAGTATTTTTGAAATAATATGTATTGCAGTATTGCACTTACTGTGTTATCACGCTCATAATAATAATAATAATATAAAAAAAAAGTTAAATTATTTCAGTTTTAACCCACACTTATCACGAAAAAAAAAATGACTTTTCTTTTTTACATTTCCTAAAGGAAATAATTTACAGGTAGGGAGGGAGCAAGCTCCTTCACATCAGCCGGTTTTTTTTTTTAATTAACACTTCTTAAAATAAAATATTTTAAACATTTACATAAAAAAGTTTCTTAAAATGAATAACGGGAAGCTATGCAGCAATGCAGCATCTTGCAAGTTTGGTTTTAAACTGAAATAATTTAATATAATAATTTAATAAATTATTTTATATAACAATTTAATAATAATAATAATAATAATTATTATTATTATTATTATTATTAGCAGCTCACAAGGAGCTTTCACACACGTCATAAAGGATCTCTCTTTGAAAACAGCCTGTGGTGTTCTCTGGTAGCTGAGTGCCAACAAGTCTCCCGATTTCCAGTGCTCTCCACCTCTTTTGATAACATTTGCAAATGAATTTGCATTATCGCAACAGCCGCTTACAATCAGTTTCTCGCTAGCAGTAGTCATTGGTCTCCACTAGAATTTGAGTGGCAATAAGCCTCTCCAAGGTACCAGTTCTTTTCACACTTGTCCAACGGAGGTTTGGTCAGTGCTCTCTCCTCGATCCTTCCATCCTCCTTGACCCTTTTCGGCTATTTGGCATCATTCTTTTGTGGTGGGCGGTTAATGGGTAATGGGAGAGAATGGGGAGGGGATAGAGAACTTATAGATATGTATCTTCAATGTTCTTGGTTCTATGTAAGGCTCATTTATGTTTTGTCTCTGCAGAAGTTCGTCTGATCCGCACATGTAGCTCATGTGTATTAGTCCCCGCATTCAAGGGGTTTCCTTAATATTTCAGCTGTTTTCATTATTGTTATTCATTGTATCTTTCCAGTCATTCCTCTGATTCCAATTTCTCCCATTCTTTTTTCAAAGTTTTTCGTAATTGTTCCTAGTGCTCCTACTATTATAGGTACTATCTTGAGTTTTTTTATCATCCATATCCCTTTCAGTTCTCTGGCTAGCTCTGTGTATTTGTTCCATTTTTCCTTTTCTTTGATATTTATCCTGTGGTCAACTGGAACAGCAAAGTCTATGATTTGGCAGGACTTTTCTTGTTAATTAGTGCAACATCCGGTCTTCTTGCTTGGGTGGGTTTATCCGTTTGTAGGTCCATGTCCTATAGGATTTTGTGATTCTTGTTTTCAATTACTGTTACTGGTTTGTATCATTTGTCTGTGCGTTCGAGATGCAGTCATTTGCACAATTCCCAGTGTACTGCCCTTCCTACTTGATCACACCTGTTTTTGTATTCCTTTTGGACTAGTTTGCTACATTCACTTACTATATGGTTTATCATTTCGTCTCTTTCTTCACAGAGTCTACATTTGCTGTTTTCTTGTGTTTTGCTGATCTTTGCTTTGATGTGATTGGTTCTTATCGAGTTATCTTGTGTTGTCATTATTAGGGATTCGGTTTCTCAGTTTATATGTCCTTTTCTCATCCATGTCCAAGTGTTTTCGTTATTCTCATCTTTTGTTAACCTTACAAATCTTCCGTGTAGTTGTTTCTCTTCCAATTTTTCTTTTCTTGTCTTATCCTTTGTTCTTCTGTTTTGTTGTTTTTTTTTTCAGTGTCTTTCGCTGCCATAATTATCCTTTCAGTGTTTTGCATTTTTCTAGTTTTTTTTGGTGTCATTCACAAAGCCTTCTATACATACTTGTCCCTTCCTGCCGTCTTTCCTTTTCACGTAGAGTCGGTCAACATGGTCCTTCGCATGTAATGCGTTGTGAATGGTCATTAGTTTCCTGGTCTTTTGATCGAGCTGTCTCAGTTCTTCTTTAGTCCACCCTGTGAATGGTCCAGCGTATCTTACTAATGATATTGTCCATGTATTTATACCTTTTATTAGGTTACTGTTATATAGTTTAATTTCCTGAAGTTTTCTTGTTCTCCTGAGGTATTCCTTTCCAATTCTCTCTTTCATTTCTGTTGTTTTGATGGTGTCTGCTTCCAGAATTCCCAGGTATTTATAGGCATCTTGTTCCCCTAGTGCCCTCATCTCCGTTCGGTTGGGTAGTTTCATGCTTTCTGTTGTCTCCAATTTTTCCTTTCTTATGACTAGTAATACACATTTTTTAATACCAAATTCCATTTGGATATCCTGGTTGAAGATCCTAGTAGTATTTGTTAGTGTCTCTAGTTCATTTTCAGTCTTTGTGAAAAGTTTCAGATCGTCCATGTACATTAGGTGGTTCATTTTTTCCTCCATGTTAGAGAACTTGCATCTGGTTTGGCACTTTCTCAGTATATTGTTCAGGGGCATCATGGCTATGATGAACAGTAATGGTGATAGTGAATCTCCTTGGAAAATGCCTCTTTGTATGTTAATTTCTGTTATGTGTTGTCCATCAGTTGTCAGTTCCAATCTCCAAGTTTCATTGCATTTTCTATCATGTTGATGATCCTGCTTGGTATTTTATAGATTTTTAAGCATTCTATTATCCATGTTTGGGGGATCCTGTCATATGATTTTTTGTAATTGATCTATGCCATGTCATGATTCTTTCTCCTTCTTTTTACCTCCTTTAGGATTTTTTTGTCTATATATAGCAGATCATGTGTTCCTCTTTTACCTTTTTGGCATCCTTTCTGTTCTTCAGAAAGAAGTCCATGATTATTTAGGGAGTGGTAGATTTGTCCCCTCAGTTGTGCTGTTAGTATTTTCCACATATTAGAGAAGCACGTGATCATCTTATAATTGCTGGGGGCAGTTCCTACCTTTTTGTTCTTCTGTATCAGTATGGTCTTACCTTTTGTCATTCAATCTGGCACATTTGTTTCCTCTATACATTTTCTCAGTTATCGAGTTAGGCTTTCGTGTAATGTTGTGAATTTTTTAAACATGTATGCATGTATCCCGTCATGTCCTGGTGCTCTCCAGTTCGCCATTTTTGCTATGGTGGTCTTCAGGGTTTCCTTGCTAATTTCATTCACTGTTCCTTCTTTGATTTGTTGTAACTCTTCTTTCATATCTTTCAGCCATTCAGCATTTCTATTGCGATCCTTTCATTCTTCTCATATCTTACTCCAGTAAAGTTTTCTGTCGGATTTGGTCGTTCTGTTTTTCTTCTGTTCACATTTTGATAGAATTGGCTTTCATTGTTTTCAAATTTCCTGTTTTGCTTGCACTGTTCGGATTTGTATTTCAGTCTCCCTTCTTTTTCTGCTATTTTATTATTGTTATTATTATTATTATTATTATTATTATTATAAAATTGATTACACAATAAGTGTAAAAATATTTAATATATTATTTCAAAATGACTTTATTTATAGAAATGTAAAAATTGAACATTAACTTTTGTTTTATTATTTGATAATACACGAAAGCGTTTTTATTAGTTCATGATAACACATGAAGTGTTAAAACTAAAGTAATTTTTTTAAATGGTTTCATTTTTCATGTCCTGCTTCCATTCCGTTCCATTCTATAATCAACCATATCCATTTCCGGTAGCTGAATTCTTCAGAGCACTGATTTTGGAGATAATCAAAATACTTGAATTGGGAAATCAAAACAACCATTTGCATTTCATTTTTTTTTTTTTTTGTAAACAATTTAGCCATCTTATTTGTTTAATATTTCAAAACATTGTTTTGAAATAACAAACAATTAAAATGGTGTTGTTTATGAAGAAACTGAAATGCATGATGATTTATTTGCTTTTCCAATTAAAGTATTTTTAACAACCTATTCGAAATGATAAAGGAAGTTGAAAGCATTTGACACTTTTTCGGAGTATTCAATTTCAATTAAAACTTTAATTGTCATGTTGAAATTTATAAAATAGCCCAAAATAATAAAATGATAAAGTAAAAAATTAATTATTAATGAAAATTTTTCAAAATAATTGCAAGTTATACTTAAATAATAAACGATGGAGGTAATTGCACTCTGTCTTGTTACATTTCTCCTCAAAATGATAGTTGTGAAAGTACATATTTATATAATAGGTTGGCATTTGACTTTGTGGGCTCGATCATGTTATAATGACGAGTCGTGTGTGGGACCAAGACTGGTAATAAAAAAAAATAAGGAAAAAATTACATATGCAGACCCTTGTCAACCTGAATGTTTAAAACTATAATAAAAAAACAAAAAAACATTGAGTAATCACAAAAGCAAAAGAAAATCTAAAATTATAAAACAATTAACAAAAAATTAGTTTTTCTTAAGGGGCATCAAAATACTTGAAAGTAAAAAAAATCAACCAAAGTCAAATGGATGAAATTATGATGCGTATGTTTGAAACTTATTGAAAATTGTACCACAAACAAACCACACACAAACAATAACAGAGCACATATATCCTTACATACTAGTGCAAATAGTTGTAAACATATACACTTATGCACGTACACATGCGGTATCATTTACATATTCATGAAATGTATAATACGCATATGTGTAACTGTCTTAAGGTTTCTGCTACCTTGCATGTCTGTCCCTTACTGGCTTCTTAGGCATTATTGTTTCTTTCACTTCTGTTATCTTTCAATGTAGCCAAGAGTTATAATAAATATGTATCCATTATTTGCTATTAAACATAGACAACATGACTTGTTAAAATAAGTCTTGTGAAAGATAACTGGCAGATAGTCTAATATTTTAGTGCACTGAGATATATAGCCATTCGATGGAAAATGACATATAACAAATTTCATTTGAAAGTCAATAAAGTTAAGTTGAAAAGTGTTGGCAGTTCTACATATTTACATTTAATCATGTCTTGAATATAGGTAGAACTAATTTATATTAACAACAAATGATTAGTAGTCAAAATATCATTTATTCAAGTCATTAATTTAAAATAATTTCCACTTGGAAAAATATATTTTGCATAAAAATCAATTAATGAAATATTGGTATCAATATTTGATCTTAATAGATCATCACACAGCAGTTCTATCAATTTCATTTGAAAATATTCTGATAATGTCTCCACCTCCACATCAAATGGTGTAGCAAACAATTTGAAATCATTTTTATGCAGACGAAAGTCAACAAAAGGTGATACAAATTCATTTTGCAAATCCTGGATTACAGTCACAAAAAACTGTGAATCTTGTGGTTGCCTGGAATGATGGGAAATGAGCATAATTTTTATTTCTAAGTTGATGTTTCCACAACACAATTTTTTTCAACACTATGATTATAACATCTCATAAGCTGAGTTTACCTTGATGTAGTAAATTTAAATGATTCAAATGAGTCACTATATCTACAATCAATGCTAAGAGATAAAAGATATGTAGTTACTAGTGAATTATTTGAAAACACCACAGCCTCTTCTCATAAATAAATAATTGAGAGAATATTGTTCACTTGAGGCAAGCTTGGCCGCTTACACTGGATTTATTTCTTTTTGGATAAGTCAAGACAAAGAGCACTAATTACATTCATTTTAATTTTATTTTGGTATTTAAAACATCTCTAATCTTATTTGCAAATTAAGTTTTAAAAAGCATGATATATAGCCTGTCTCGAGCCATGCAGCATGGAAAAAAATTTGGTAAAAGACTCTTGTTTGAGAAGAGGAGGAATATAAGATAAAAACATGGCCCATAAGATCCCAGCAACTTACAAAGGGTGTAAACGATTGGGGGGGGGGGAATCGTTGTTGTAGAAATGAATTAGAAAGCTGACTGCGACAGCAGTTTTTGTTTTATGTTTATTTTTCAATTTTTTTTTTTTTTATGCAGAAATTGGGGTGATTGGGTTTTTTGGCCATAATATTCAAATTCGATTGGATGGATCAGAGGAAGATAACAGTAGGCTTTTTGTTGAACTCGAAACCCTGTCTCTCCTGTTACAAATAGTTATTGGTAATCAGGTTCGTGGGCCAGTCAAAATGCCTTCGGAAACTGTAGGTTGCCAACCCTTGTTTCATTGGCATATTTTACTAATTTTTACACGACAATTAAGTAGATAACATTTATTTTTAACGGAATCTCAATTTTGTGGCGTCCAGTGTCCGTTCTTATAATAGAGCAACGCTAAGCATTTTAATTGTTGAATTGAAAGGCATATCTGGCTTTAAAATTGGATTTTAAAAATCCATAGCAAATCCTCTTGTAAGAGATTTAACTTTTAAAATATTAAAAAAATGAAATAAAAATTAGCCTTTTTAAAATTTTCTAATGATAGGAAACTATGGGAGATAACTCATCTCAATTTATTTGTAGATTTTTGTCGATTTATTTTACAAAGAATTTTCTTAATTTATTTTTATGTACAAAGGCAAAAATATATTTGCTTTGAAATGGAAACAAGGAAGGCATTTTTATTGGCTAATTAACACTTTCCATTGGAAATAAAACTAACACTAAAAATGCAATCGAAATAAGAACACAAATCAAAAGCCACAAAATTGAATTTTGATTAAAAAACAATGGGTATTTTTTACGAGAGTACCCAGCATAGTATAAACACCCCCAATCTCCCCATGTTAAGAACAGCTTTCGGAAATAAATACCTCCAACCTCCCCATGTTAAGAACAGCTTTCGAAGTTGGGGTGTTTATTCCAAAAGTCATTTTTAACACGGGGAAATTGGGGGTGTTTATCCTACACTGGGTACGTAAAAAAATACCAAACAATGTCATCTATTTAATTGTCAGTAGTAAACTATTACTGCATTATTACATAAACCATGTACTTTCATGATTTCGCAATTCATCCGCCATCATCAGAAGGATGTAACAACACAGACTGAAATTACCCCCTCCCCCATTATCATTGTTTATTATTTAAGCATAACTTGTAATTTCTTCGAAAAATATTTTCATTAATAATTTGCTACTTTGATTTTTTTTGTAATTTTTATACATTTTACTAATTTTGGCATGACAGTTAAGTATGTAGAAATGTAGGTCAGTGGAGTACCCAACTTATAATCGGGATTTATCAATTTTTAGGATTGTGGTTGTGTTTGTTGCAATTTTATTGAAATCGAAAGTAGCACTGTATCTGTGGAACTATTAAAGGTAAATTCAACGGGATCGTCGAATAATAGATAGGTTTCACCAATCCACATCCTAGCATAAAGAAAAATATAAAAATGAAATCCGGAAAATAATGACACTCGACAAAGAACATGAAATCACAGTATTAACATGAAATAAACAACATTTATTTACGTGTTAGGAATATTAGTTTAAATCGTTCCAACGTAATTTTTTTCTTGTGTGGAATGTTCATAATGAAAGCTTAATGAAGTGAGGATTTTTGTGAGAATAGCATGAGCTTTGAAATTAATGATTTTTTTATGATCAGAGTGACGCACGTGTGCTCAAAGGTTGGTGTGGCTATTTTTGAGAAGAACAGTCCAAAAACCCATATAAGTGAATACATAGGTGTGTGTGTGTGTGTGTTCATATCATAAGAACAGTAGTTTGAAATAAAATTGTTTAAAAGAAGATTTAAATTCTCGTTCAATGTGGTAGCTTTCCATGATGGGAATTAAAGTTCATGTATACATTGGCGTAATATCAGGTCGGGTGTTTTAATGTTTCCCGCAGATGGAGTTATCCTGAACATGTGCTGCTCTTCAGAAATTGAAGAGGAAAACTGATTTGAGTTTTGGCAGGCAAATCTTTATATACAGGCCTTCTCAAATGTTCCAGCCTATTCATTGTATTTCTACGCGAGGGAGCATAGCATAGTTCCTTTTGTTTTATGTGTGCGGTGGTCGCATCACAACGTCAAGCACCTACCTGCTCTTCATACTTGTTGGCGTTAAAGCGGTGATCACTATAAAATGTTCCTGCCGCGGATTTATTCTGGCCAGGCATTGTGGTTGCTCCAAGTAGATAGCATTGGTTTTAATTGAAATTCAATATCTTGATTTTCGTTCTTATTTTGAAGAAGTGCCAAAAATTGTTTAATTGCCTTAAAGAAAAAATAAAATGGCCTGGAAATTGTGATGTTAACTATATGCAAAACTGATCACTAAATGATGACTGCATGAAGGGAACTAATTGTATCAACCTTAATGTAAAAATTTACCATATATCTTAATTTTACTTCTGTTGTTTTATTGTTTAACATGAAAAAATGGGTTTGTATTACTGCACACATAGATTCGAAAAAGTTGTCAAAAAACAAATATATAACAAATAAATGCTATCAAAGGCAAGATAAGTTACTTTTCTACCTAACTGGATTTTTAGTGTTTTTATTTAATGTAACATGTTTATTCAGATTGGAAAACATACAATGCTGTTTAAAAACTCGCTCAATATGTGTTACCGTGACATAGGCTGACATATATTCGGTGGGTTTTTAACAGTAGTTTGCATATTTTTTTTTATTTTTAACTTCTTTTCCCAAACTTACCGTGTCAAAGAGAGAGTCGGCCGTCATTTTAAATTTTCCAATACATCGGTAAACATTGTATGTTTTTCGAGCTGAATAAACATGTTACATTGAATAAAAACACTAAAAACATATCCAGTTAGGTAGAAAAGTAACTTACCTTGCCTTTGATAACATTTATTTGTTATATATTTGTTTTTTGACAACTTTTTCGAATCTATGTGTACAGTAATACAAACCCGAAAAAATCTTTCTTAAAATCAGTTTTTAAGATCTTTATTGCTATAAGTTTTCCACCCTGAAGTGAAAAAAGATTCCTGAGTAACGCCGGTAGGTTACAATAATATCGACCTCTGCAACAAGAATATCCCCAACATTGTTGTCCAGCAAACTAATGGGTAATGAAAGTTTAATTTATTTAAATTTGCTTTTCAAAATTTAAAAAAGAAAAAATCATTTTTAAAAAATCTGTTGCATTTTTTTTCTTTCAACATAAAAAACTTTCTCTCTAGTATTTTGTTGACAGTCGGTGTGTAACTCTTTATTTTTATTTTCTAGTTTCTTCTTTTTTTTATGTCTATTATCTTCAGCTAAGGTGATTTACATGCTTTTTTTGTTTTTTAATTTTATTTTAAAAAATTGTTTTTATCGCGTTCATTATCAACCCGTAACTGCCGGCGAGACAGAAAGGAGCTGAGCTCCTTAGGAGCTCATATAATAAAAGTTCGCCATGATACTAAGGATAATGACAAGTGCTAGAAATGAGCACCATGCATGTTGTCAGCCAAAACTGAGAACAAAATGAGGCGACCATATAAATCAAGCAACTTATATTTCCATTCTAACGACAAAGAGATCATCTTCACAAGCATTACCTCCTCCTTGTGGACCCCCCCCCTCGTTAAATTGACCTCGGTGAGAAAAGATAGGTAGATAAAATATGTCCGCTCCTTCGAGCTAAGATTAAAGTGTACTACCACGTACCAGTACCACCCATTCACAGGAGGTGAAATCCTAGACTGAGGCAATGTTTATTTTTGTCAATATCCTAATCCTGAGTGCATCCTGGAAGAGTGGGGGCTACCTTCTTTCTCATTTTTTCTTCTGAGGGAGGAGTAAATAGGAACTCTATTCGACTTTCGTGAAAGGATATTATCTGTTCTCTGTGTCAGTAGGCCATTCTCCCAAACGTTACCTTCTCCTCTGTGTCTTCTTTTTAAAGGAGGGGATGGATCTATTGCCCGACGCGAGAATATTGACGGGATTATAAAGATAATTTTTTTGTTGTTGTTGGACATTTTTTTTTTTTTTTTACTTTCTTTTCGCCTTAACATTCACCTTTAAAATAACGACATTGGCTTATAGTTTCCATTAAATGATAAAAATAAAGTTGCCTAAGTACATTTAAGGGCACTGTTATAATTCCAGGACCTCGCATATTGCCATTGATTGGTTAATTCCTAGTTCAGTCACGTAATTTATTTAGAATGAAATAAATAGACTTGACAGTATTTTCGAGCGATTTATTTCCATTAGATCATGTTTTGATAAAAATCAAACTCATAGTAAAAAAAAATTCGGTATTTTTTTTTTTTTTTTTTTTTACGAGAGTAGCCAGCGTAATATATAAACACCCCCTCAACTTCCTCATGTTCATAACGGCTTTCGGAATAAACACCCCCAACCTCGAAAGCCGTTCTTAACAGAGGGAGGTTGGGAGTGTTTACTACACTGTATACACTCGTAAAAAAATACAAAAAATTCTAAGTAAAGAGGTTGGTATTATTTTACTTTAAGGCCCGTCTCATTTTCGTATACAACAAAATATTATTATGTAGATTTTGGTGTGCTAAAAACGAATCTGCAAACTATTTCCGTCGCAAAAAAAAAAAGATAGTTTTCATGATATGAAGAAATTACTTTTTCGAAAAGTGGGTGATCACATTCCCATGTAAATTTAACTTAAAATAAGTACTCACTTTCTGGCCACTTGAGAGAGGGAGCATTTTTTGTGTGTTTATTGGCTAAAAAGATTTTGTTTGATTTTTTTTTGCATGGTATTAACCCCTGAACTCTGGACTATTTTTCATTTAACTAGGCACCGCCAAAACTGGGGGGGGGGAGCAGGTAAGTACTTTTTGACGGACCGTCTTTTTAAAAATCTACCAAAAATCAGGTAATTATCCAATCAATACGAAATTTTCAGCGATTATTAAGAGAAGAATGAACTTTATAACAGTGCACTTATTTTTCATAAACAATATATATATATATATATATATATATATTTTTTTTTTTTTGCTTACACCTCCCCCTTGTTTTGAGGGGGTTCCAAATATGCTTAAAATAATCATCTGAAACTGAACAAAACATATTATGTTGTTGTAAGGGACGGTATTATAGATAAAAAAAATATAAAAAAAATTGTTTGCATACCTTATTTTGATGTCTGAATATCAAAACTTCGATTGTGTTTAATTATCCCGGTTTTGAGTTTTGAAGTGTGAAATTCGGTGAATATGTTAAGCAAAATAATTAATTTAAGTTAAGCAAAACAAAACAAAAAATTTTTTTTTAATATTTATACGAAAAAAGCCATTTTAAAATCTTCGATAAATAAATTAACAATTTGTTTTTAGCGAGCCGAATAATGCATGACCATTATTAAACAGGGCATGCTTTGAAGAATCGATACAAAAAAAAATTCGATAAATATTGTGCCCTTTGTGTTAAAAATATCATTATTTTTTCTATCAAGTTTGGAAACGTTTGCCGCCTTTCGACTACGGTGGACCAAACGCGCTGAAATAATTTTTTTTATTCTGCTTTAAATTGCCCCCTCCCCATTTTGGAGAGCCTGGCCCCACACACATACACATTAAAAACCAAACTCATACAAATGGTCACCCATCTGGTACTGCCAGCATCAGCGTTAATAATACATTGAAATTTTCGTCACTGAAAAATAAGTTTGTTTTTTTTGCTTTTTGGTCTTCCGTAGTTTGCTTTTTATCAAGCACAAATGTAAACAGAATCAAATGGACTCGAAGTAACTGGTTGCCTATATGAATAAGTGGAATTATTTGAAATCCAGGTACTAATAATATTTTTGCATATTCTCATAGAAAATCACCCTAAATCTTAGTTAGAAAAGAAATTAACAAATTAATTCTTTCAAAGACCTTTTTTTTTTTTTTTTTTTTTTTTTTTTAAACTATTTATATACGTTTTTTGTGCAAAACAAAAAACGCCAATTGTTAACTTTTGGGGAAAATTTAACATTTAAAATTTAATTAAAAATAGTAGAAAAAGTTTTACATTATTTTGCTTTCTATATGATAAAATTCAGGGTTTTATCTTTCTGGGAAAAAAAAAGTTACTCAGAAATAATGGATTTTAATAAATGTAATTTCGTTTTAAAAAAACGACTTGATTTTTCGGCCATTTTTGGCGGTGCCTACATTTAACAACCCAGCTTTTGTTTACGCTACGGGCGAGCATAAACGAAGGCTGTTAAATATGCACTCTCGCGTACCAAACTGATTTGTCATAGTGTAGTATTAGGGAAGAATGAAAATTAGACGAAAAACAAGTAGTTTTCCAAATATTAAACTATGTAATTCTATGTTATCACGGGTGGCCATTTTATACGCGCAAGCGCGCACATATGGTCGACGCGTGCGCATCACGTATAACTTACACTGATGACTCTCCCAAAACGGATTTTTCTTTTTTGGGCAGTCTTGCGGGGTGGAGTTGTACAACCATCACCCCATGCCTAATTTATATACTGATAGGATTTTTGAATTTTTTTTCACTGAATTATTATTGATTGGACACTAATTAACCAGATTATGAAAAAACAAAATTGAAAAAAAAAAATCATATGCAAAATCATAAGCAAGCGCGTGCACATGGCCTAGGCTCGTGAGCGAGCGTAGGCCATGTGCACGCGCTTGCGCGTACAAAATGTCTATCCGTGATAACACAGAATTACATGGTTTAATATTTGAAAAACTACTTGTTTTTCGTCTAATTTTAATTTTTCGCCAATACTACACTGTGACAAGGCAGTTTGGTACGCGAGTGCACATTTAACAGCCTTCGTTTATGCTCGTGCGTAGCGTAAACGAAGCATAGGCTGTGAAATGGAAAATAGTCCCAGAGTTCAGGGGTTAATACTATGCAAAAGAAATCAAAAAAACCTTTTAGCCAATAAACACAAAAAATGCTTATTTTAAGTTAAATTTACATGGAAAAGTGATCACCCACTTTTCGAAAAAGTACTTTCTTTATATCATGAAAAAAAAAAAAAAAAATTTTGCGACGGAAATGGTTTTCAGATTCGTTTTTAGCACACCAAAATCTACAAAAAAAGAACCCCAAACATTTTGTTATATACGGACGTGAGACGGGACGGGCCTTAAAGTAAAATAATACCGAAAAGTGTACTTCTACACTTTATCGCCAAAACTGGAGACGCCGTTTTATTTCACGCACCTGCCGTAAAAATCCAAGTGAGAAATCAGTATTTTAAACTATGGCCGAAGTTAGAACTATGAAAAAAAGTAAATAAAGAAAGTGAAAGAGAACATATATCCATAATTGTTTAATTGGAAATGTTTCGATTTAATTAATGAAAACGAGAAAGTTTTTCATGAAACATTTTTTGGTAATCTCCAAAAATACCGTTAGGGCTTACAACATGGCCGCCAGAAGAGTCAACAAAAAACTGCGAATAAAATATATAAAACTCGTAATTTCTGTTTTTAAAATGGGTTGTCAATTTTCTTTATGAAATATACTTCCAAAATAAACTATTACAGTCGTTTAAAACATAATAGAAGTATTATTTTTTATTTTTTAAAAACAATGTTTACAAAATGTCTACGCACGTTCGTAGACATTTTGTAAACATTGTTTTTAAAAAATAAAAAATAATACTTCTATTATGTTTTAAACGACTGTAATAGTTTATTTTGGAAGTATATTTCATAAAGAAAATTGACAACCCACTTTAAAAACAGAAATTACGAGTTTTATATATTTTATTCGCAGTTTTTTGTTGACTCTTCTGGCGGCCATGTTGTAAGCCCTAACGGTATTTTTGGAGATTACCCATTTTTTTTATTAAAAACCGAAAATGAAATGACATATTCATAATTATGAATTTTTTTTATAAAGAAAGATGAATTATTTTATGAAAACCGTAAATTGTTAGGTGAAAATACAGAAAAAAAATTTTCAAGAAAATTTACAAATTATTTTGTGTTAACAAATGCTAGAAAAATAAATAGAATAAAATACTCCTTCCATCACACATAAAATAATTTAAAAAAAAATTTTTTTTATACAAAAAAAAAAAAAAAATGTCGATTTAGCGTTTCAACATTTGAATGACGCTCGGCTTTTCAGTGATTGCCGGTCGGACCCGAACTATAATTGACGGAAAATCCCGAGGATCCGCGTCAAATTCTACAAGACTACTGAAATCTTTTGTAAACAAATAAAAACTTAACTTGAAGATAACCTAATAAATAACAGTAAAAACGTCAAGTTATAGCAAGTTTCATTGTAAACGTAAAATATCGAAATGAAAACTAGGCTGAACAAAGTCGCCATTTTTTTTCTAAACATTTAAAAACGAGACTAACTAAGAGAGGGCGATAACTGAAGTTTATAATTTTAATTTTCTAGTGTAGAGATTTTCAACTAGAAAATGTTGAACTTGTTTATGTTGTCGGTTTTAATTTCGGCGTTTCACGTGTACGATGAAACTTGCTATGATTAGCGTTTTTATGATGTTATTACTACTTGTGTTGCCACTGAAACATGTTTTGGCACTTATGCAATTGTGCATTACAGTTCTGGGGAACATCTATTATTATTCTTTATTTTAAAGATTTCGAATATCACCGAGCAAGGGAGATAATTGAATTTCGAAGCAAATTTCGTTATTTATTTGGTGCTTATGCACTTATTGTACGGCGCTATTTATTTATTTATTTATTTTATTTTAAATAGGATTTTCCATTAAACTGAAGTTTTACGATATCATTTTTTAAAATTGTTTGGTGAAAGTACAGAATAGTTACAAAACAGTTTCCTCTCTCCATGTTAAGAATGACTTTCTAAATAATAACGTTATTATTTCAGCACGGTAAAATAAGCGCATATTTTTTTTTGTTTTGAGAAAACGATTTACTTTCAGAAATTTTGACTTTGTTATGAAAATATTTTGTAACAAAAATTGTTTTCTCAAAACAAATTACACGCATTCTAAGAATGACTGTTTAAAACTATTTTCATATGACAACGTTGATTCATTTCAGAATTTGGACTTTGTTAAGAAAACTTATATTTTGTAAAAAAAAAAAAATAATCGTTTTCTTAACAACAAAAACAAACTGAATTCATGTTCTTAATGTTTAATTAATGTTTTATTTTGTATCATTGTATTGTTGTTGACATTTTCAAATAGTCTATTTAAAATTGAATTGATTACCCCTGTTTGGAGATATTAAAAAAAATGTCCTCAGAAATGTAATCGCAAGTAATCATCTTTTAAACGACGAAAACCTAATTAATTTAGGTGACTGAAATAGGATTTAGTCCATTGTTAGTGTTTAAAAAAAAAAAAATTTATTATACTTTTGGCGTGAAATAAATTTAAAATATATTTTTTAAAGTGTGAACAGTAAAACTTCAATCCAATGTTTTAATCACTTGTGGCTGTTGCTTTTTTTATAACCACACGCAAAATTTGGCAGAGGTGTAGCACTGTAGCAGTATCAGAATTTTTGTAGGAATTTTTGACACCCCTAACACGAAACTGCGAATACAATATAAAAATCTCGTAATTTCTCTGTTAAAAGTGGGTTATTTATTTTCTTTATGGATTATACTTCCAAAATAAACTATTACAGTTGTTTTAAAAGTAATAAAAATATTTTTATTTTTTTTTTAAAACAGTAATGAATTTTCCGAACTCAATATTTTTCAATTTTTAAATTTTAAAAATCTATCAAAATTTTTCTATTGATTCTATTTTTACGATATTTTCAGGGTCAATGTGAAATTTTATGTTCTTTCCAATAAACCGAATATAATATTTTAGACAAACGTTTTTTTTAAATTCACGCCCCCCCATTTTCACGCCCCCCCCCATTTTGAAATGTCTATTAAAAAGTAAATAATTAATTTATGTTTAATAGGTTTATATATCACAAATTGAAGAGAAAAGGTCAATAAATAATATATTCAAATTTAAAACAAAAAAAAAAATCAGTTTTTTAGAAATTTACCTGTAAAGTCCGAAGTTTAAAACCTTATTTTATAAGAACACATTTTTTCTTTTTGTCTTTTTTTTTTTTTTTTAATGAAACCTTGGTCCTTGCTCCTTTAATTGAAAAAAAAATTAGGGCTTGAATTACATTTTTCGAGGAGTTATAAGCTTAGAAAGATAGGGGGTCGAATAATTTACGCCTCTCATTTTGAAATGTCTATTAAAAAGTAAATAATTAATTTATGTTTAATAGGTTTATATATCACAAATTGAAGAGAAAAGGTCAATAAATAATATATTCAAATTTAAAACAAAAAAAAAATCAGTTTTTTAGAAATTTACCTGTAAAGTCCGAAGTTTAAAACCTTTTTTAAAAAAAAAAAACACATTGTTTTGTTTTGTTTTTTTTTAAATAAAACCTTGGTCCTTACTCCTTTAATTGAAAAAAAAAATTAGGGCTTGAATTACATTTTTCGAGGAGTTATAAGCTTGGAAAGATGGGGTGGAATTATTCACTATTTTCACGAAATTTCTGACACTAGGTGTAGTTAAACTACACTGTAGTTTAGGTTGCAATAGCCTACGCCCAAGAAGCAAAAATGTTATTGACACCGTCTAGTTTCATTTTCTTTTATACATCAACAGTCAACACGTGTTAAAATTTAAATCATTAACGAACATGTATTTTTTTTTTTTTTTTTTTCAATAATTTTCAATAGCTTTATCATTTAGGCATTTACAAAATAATTCGGCTTCGGCACTTGTACAGTTTAATCAAGACATTAAAAAATGAAAATATCGAAAAAAGGTTATATTGTGCATGCATATCCGTGTTGAACTGAAGATGTCCGAAAAAAAAATTTCATTTAATTTGATAGTTTTTTTTTTGGTATTATTATACAAACACCGTGACAGCGTTAGGGTTAGGGTTAGGGTTTAGGGTTAGGGTTAGGTTTAGGGTTAATTCGCTGTCACGGTGTTTGTATAGTTTTACCTTTTTTTTTTTTTTTTTTTTTTTTTTACAGCGGAAAAACGTGTGTTTATGACAGCGCGTTGAAGGTAGTCATCTTGGAATTTTTTGACACGCCACTGGGAGATAACTCTATGTAAAGCGCCGACACTCCCCCCCATCCTTTTCTTCCCAAAAATCGAACCTTTTGGTCGGTATAATAACAAATTGTTTTGTCGCTGTAAAAAAAGAAAGAAAAAAAAACTACTTGCTGAAATTAAGTAATTTTTTTTTTCGGAGAACTTCATTCCATAACAGATACGGGTTAACCTATACGGATAGGGTCTCGATGTCCCGCCTTGTTCTGAGTTCGGGGGAAAAGCCGTCTGACGTAAGCGGTGTCGAGGCAGAAAATTACCCTAACCCTAAAATTATTGTTGGAGGTGCCGGCCGGGCACCTCCAACAATAATTTTAGGTGCCCTTCCTTCACATAAAGAAAGGCACATTTCGATAAAACAAGGGAGTTTTTTTAGAAGGATATCAACTGCCACTGCGTACACAATAACAGACAAAACGGCCATTATGTGGTATTCATTTGGGACATTTGTTCCTAGAAATTGTTAGCAACCCCAACAAAATTAGGGGGTCCCGGAATAATTGTGAAGATAGATGAAAGTGTCGTAACGAAAAGAAAATACAATTCTAACTATTTGAACTGTTTATTTTTTAAAAAAATTCGTTATACCAAAAATTCTAATTATTTGTGGAATTTATAAGGGGGTAAAAAATACCAATTATTTGAACTGTTTATTTTAGTTTTTTTTTTTTAATTCTAATTATTTGAACTGTTAAAATAAAAAAAAAATTCTAATTATTTGAAGATTTTCTTTTTCTTAAGTTAACAACTCGGCATTTTCTTGAAGGGGTAATTTTTCGTCTCAACACCGCTTAGGTCAGACGACTTTTCCCCGAACTCAGAACGAAGCAAGACGATGGGACTCTATCCGTACATGTTAACCCAGATACGTACAATATAACTATTGTGTAATAAAATTTGGTATTTAAAAAAAAAAAAAAAATTTTTTTACGAGTACCCAACGTAGTATAAACACTTCAACCTCCCCATGTGACGAACGGCTTTCGGAATAAACACCCTCAACATCGAAAGCCGTTCTTAATATGAAGAGGTTGGGGATATTTATTATATTTATTTTACGAGAGTATGCTGGCTACTCTCATAAAAAATACCTAAAGTTTTCGGCAGAGGTTGCAAGATAGCCTCTAAACCTTGCACGTCCAAAAGAGAAAAATGTTACTGCCACCGCCTAAACAAACGTAAATTGTTTTCATTTTCTTTATTTATTTCACTTAATCGCAATTAACAATATATTATATATAATAGCCCCCCCCAAAAAAAAGTAAACAGAATTTTTGTGAAATGTTAAACGATATTCTACTCAGTAAATGTCGGCGCGTTACTTACGGAAAAACGGTTAATTAAACTGCAGAAGCACCTGTTAAAGTACACAAGTTCTATAATTGAATACCCCCCCAAAAAAAAACGAACGAAAATGTTTTTGTAAACTGCCCGTGAAAACTTATATATATATTTTTTTAGATCAATTGAAAAACATTAAAAACTACGTTAACAAAAATGAACCACATTTTTTTTTAACTTTCTTATAATTTTAAATGTCTGCTAAAGATTTCTCCGCGATGTGATAAGTCACTTCACTATAAAAAAAAAAAACACCACTGGAAGCGGTGAAATGACGCAAAATAATCCCAGGGTCTAGGGGTTCATACGATGCAAACGGTAAATTTGCGACGGGTTTGATTATTAGAGTTGTTGTCAGCGACCTCGAATACCTATATATATAAAAAAAAATTAGAGTGGTCGGTGTTCTGTTTTAGGTTAAGGTAACATTTACCTACATTTTTGCACAAAAAATAGATTTAGCGAAATTTAACGAAGTTAAAAATATAAGAGGTAATGTTTTTAAAGGTCACGTTAGGTAGAAAGCGATAAAATTGTGTATAGGCATTAAAATATTGGGCCGACGTACACGAGTGCTGCCCTACTAGCGAAATAGCGATTGAGGGAGACATCATTATTTTTCCAAGGAAATAATTTTTGTGTGCCTGTGTGTTTTTGGATGCATATTTTTTTTTTTTTTTTTTTTTTTTTTTGCTCGAGTTTATGTAATTATAAACAGGAAAATTAGTGAATATTATTTTCAAGTTTAATTAAAGTTTTACGATACCTGCGGTATTTTTTTAAAATTTTACTTTTTCTTTTTTTTTTTTTAATTTTTTTTATTTATTTAACTAACAAACAAAATGAAAGCCAACAAAACAAAACAAAAAGTTGGTGCTTATGCACTTATGTTACTTTTTTGTTGTTGTTGTTTTAGTGCCTCCCCCAATGTTTGAATTGTTTTTTTAAAGGAAAATAGGCGAAAGTTAAAATTAGCACTTGTGGCGATAAACAAGAATAAACACAAAACTTTAGCGTGTACGTACCTCTCATGGAATGTCGTAGATCGAAACACAGTGAAATGTTATTCGGTGCTAGTGCACTTATTGGTCCGCGCTATTTTAAAATAGTATTTTCAAGTTTAATTAAAGGTTTACGGTACCTGTTTTTATTAAATTATTAGGTAAAAGTACAGAATACACAACACCCTCCTGTCCGTCCCCATGTTAAGGATGGCTTTCTAAATAATGTCATTATTTCAGCACGGCTCAATAAGTGCATGAGTACCTTTTATTTTCTTGAATAAAATAAAAACTACTCGACGAGAACACTACTGTTTTTATTTTAATAATTATTTTTTATTCAAAAATAAAAATTAAAAATTTGAATTGTTATTGTTTGAATTGGAATTTTTTTTTAATTACCAGATTTTTCATGAACATGCGCTAAAAATGTTTCAAAATTACATAAACTCCGGTGCCCCCCCCAAAAAAAATATAAAATATGAGGCGGGGGAGGGTGCTGTGTACTTATTCTGTACTGTCACCTAACAATTTAATAAAAAAAGGTATCGTAAAACTGTAATTAAACTTGAAAATACTATTTAAAAATAGCGCGGGTACTTTCACCTAACAATTTAATAAGACAGGTATTTTTTAAAACTTGGGGGAGGCACTTAAACCATTAAAAAAAATAACGGTAACATAAATGCAAAGCACCAAATTTTTGTTTTGTTTTGCTTTCATCGTGTTTGTTTATTAAATCCAACCAAAAAAAAAAGTAGTTTTTTTCACCAATTTTCCTGTTAATAATTACATAAACTCCGGCAAAAAAATATCCCCCCCCCAAAAAAAAATAAGAAAATAAACATGCAATCATAACAAAAATCATGCGCAAATTTCAAGCCTAAATAAATAAATAAATAAATAAATAAATAAAAAGCTAGGTCACACGCGCAAAAATTCTTTCCTTAGAAAAATAATGATGTATCCCTCAATCGAACAACGTTCAAGATCGGAGCCGATACGTATTTTTCTAGTAGGATAGCACTCGTGTACGTCGGCCACATATTGTTTTTTTTTTTGTTGTTTTTTAAAAAATATTATCAATTTATATTATTAAAATTATTATTTTTAAATCAACTTCATATCCGATCTACCAGCAAAAAATGAACAGATAAAAGTATAGTCCATATTTAAAATATCAAAATTATCGAAAAGAAAATTCTCATGAATAATAATAATAATAATAATAATAATAATAATAATAATAATAATAATAAGTTATATACGTCAAAAAGTTAATTAGAATTTTATAATTATTAAAATTTAAAATAAAAACATTAAGCTATAGCAAATTTAATCGCATACGAGACTCTTAAAGTCACCAGAAAATATAGTCGCCATCTTTTTGAAAAAGCCGAGAACAAGAAGGATGATAATTCAGCTAGTTCATAAATTCTCTGAAGTATTTTAACTAAAAAGTTGGTGCTTCTACACTTTATTGCCGAAATTGGAGACGCCATTTTATTTCACGCACCTGCTGTCCAAATGCAAGGGAGATACCATTATTTTAAACTATGACCGAAGCATGAAATAAATAACAAAAAAATTAAAGTGGAGAACGATTACTTTCGGAAAGGGAAAAAATAAATTAACCTAAAATTAGCATTTATTACTTCCAGAAACGTAAAACCGACATTACTGGAGAAAATGAATCTTGACAATATTACTCCAGAAGACATTTTTTTTTTACAGATAATAACATCTGGATGATAGACTTCCTGCATGTTTACAATTATTTATCTGTTCGAAAAAAAAAAAAACTATATTATAAAAATCCAATGTTGCTTTCATTACAAAATTATTTTATTAAAATTATATTTTCTTACGCAAACTTTTCAATCAATGCTTTTACAATTATATTTCGATTTCCAGTAAAATAATTTAAAAAAAAAAACACTAAAAAACAACCCACTTCTCCGTTAAAAAAAAACAATCATTTAAATTAATTTGTTGACCCTTCAAACTTGCGTTTGTTCGAAAAAAACAAACAAAAAGAAAAAAAAAAACTGTTTTATAAAAATCCAACGTTGCTTTCATTACAATATTATTTTAAAATTATATTTTCTTACTGAAACTTTTCAATAAATGTTTTTCCGATTATATTTTGATAAATTTCCCGTTTTCGGTAATTTATTTAGTTTTTTCCATAGTTTTTTCCGGGAGTTTAAGTTTTTTTTTTTTGTATTTATTTCATGCTTCGGCTATAGTTTAAAATAATGGTGTCTCCCTTACATTTGGACAGCAGGTGCGTGAAATAAAATGGCATCTCCAATTTCGGCAATAAAGTGTAGAAGCACCAAAAAGTTTAATGGTAAGTTTTTATTTCAGCGTTTTACGTATACGATGAAACTTGTTATAACTTAGTGTGTTAATGTCATTTTTTTTTTTTAACTAAAACATGGCAAAAGTAAAAAAAAAAAAAAAAAAGAAATTGTGTGGGAATAATGCCGAAATCTATTTTACTCTAAATAATTTACATCATTAAAATAGGAATTTACCATAATATTACTATATTTTAATTGTATTTAATAGTTAACATTTGCGAACCCTTAATAACATAATTTAAGTTTTAAGTGTGTGTAGTCACTTAAATTTTGAAATCTCACCTGTCAAAATTATGAAATACTGAAGAAAGAATGTATGTAAAAATGATCGGATTAATTTTACTTAATTCTATTATTTTTTTTTATTATCACTATATGATTTGGGTATTTGTAAAGTTTAATCAAGACATTTAAAAAATGAAAATATAAAAAAAAAAAAAAAAAAATTATGTTGCAGTGTTGTTGCAGTTGCACGTATCCGTTATGGAACGAAGTTCTCCGACAAAAAAAAAATTCACTTAATTCCATCAAGTAGTTTTTTTTACAGCGAAAAAACAATTTATGATACCGAGCAAAAGGTTCGATTTTTAGGTAGAAAAGCTATTATTAAAGATGGGGAGGGAGTGTCTGCGCTTTACATTGAGTTATCTCCCCGTGACATGCTGACTTCAACGGGCTCTCATTAGAACGTGTTTTCCGCCGTAAAAAAACAAAACAAAACAAAACAAAAAACAAACAAAAAAAACTACTCGATCAAATTAAATGAAGTTTTTTTTTAGATCTTCAGTCCAAAACGGATACGTACAATATAACCGTTTTTCGATATTTTCACTTTTGAATGTCTTGACTAAACTGTCTAAGTACCATGATATTTTCTT
Source organism: Euprymna scolopes (assembly GCF_053919585.1). Classification (NCBI taxonomy): domain Eukaryota; kingdom Metazoa; phylum Mollusca; class Cephalopoda; order Sepiida; family Sepiolidae; genus Euprymna; species Euprymna scolopes. The sequence continues at coordinate 61,658,131 of NC_136487.1, forward strand.
TTTGAGCCAGTTTGCAGTAATAAACAACAAAACGAAAACATGGTCACAAAACGAATATAGAACTTTTTGTATGGCCTAAAAATGTGGGTAAAATGAATTTCAAAACGACTTATTTTTAATACATGTGTGACAGTGTGTGATGTTTAATTTGATATAAAAGTATCAAATTAAAAAAATAATAATTGGAATTTAATTTCTCGAGTTAATCAATATATTTGACAAATGTTTTACACCGTCTATAAAGCAAGAGTTCATTTTTACGAGGAGCGAAAACAACAAAAAAAATCTTCGTTTATTTATTTACTTTTTTCATACTTTTTTTAAAGTTATTTTTCTATTAGCAACATAACATACGCATTAATTAAGAAATTATTAAATTATTTTATGGAGAAAAAGTTCTTTTGTGTTAATTTCCAAAATAAAATAAGGTGCTTTTACTGCTTTATGCAGTGAGTGCACTTCACCTTTGTTAACGCACTATTTGTTTTAAATAGTATTTTCAAGTTTTACGATATTTTTTTATATTAAATTAAGTGAAAGTAGAGAATAGTTAGAAAACACCCTCTCCTCCCCATATTAAGAATGGCTTTCTAAATAATTATGTTATTTCAGCATGGTAACAAAAGTGGATAAGTACCTAAAATAATTTAATTTTTTTTAAAAATGATTTATACAACGTGTTTTGTTTTTGTTCAGTAAAGCCACGGTCACCTATTTACGACGGCCGTGTTCTAGAAATCCCATAATAATTAAATGACCAATCTGATACTTTTAACGTGTGAAAACTAAAAACATTTTATTAAAAATTTTATTTCGATGAAAGCTGTCTTATCGACAGACGGCTAACAATAATGGCCACATCGTACTTTGGTGATTACGTGTGGTTTCTACGAGAGGGTTACAAAAGGGTAATTTTTTAAAACTATCTTTTTAGCATGACACCTACCCTCCCTGTTAGGTGATCAGCCATCATTTTAATTTAAGACATCTTTTATGGAAATAAAATTTGGAAATAAAAAGTCTTACAAAAATTTTCCACACATTAAAAATGTACAGGTCGGTAGTGAATTTAATTTTAGTGAATGTGCTGTTAATTATTAGTGGTTTATATTTTTGTTTGCGATTTCTCGACTATTAACTATTCTGGTCTTTTACCGAAATGTTTTTTGACATTACAACAAACAATTTTTATTAAACCATGATTTAATAATAATAATAATAATAATAATAATAATAATAATAGCACTAAATTAATTTCATCAAACACGTGAAACGACCAAATAAAAGCTAGGCTGCAAAAATATAGTCATCATCTTCATAAACAAGTTAACAACAAAGTTAATAGTTCATAACTAAAGTTCATAACTTTAAGGACAGGAAACCTTTCCTTTTATAAAGGTAAACACGATATATATATATATATATATATATATATTTACTTTTTTACTTTCAATTGATAAATATTTTTACCTTTTTTTTTCATTTAAAAAAAAACAAAAAAGGTGTTCCCTGTCCTTAATTAGTAAATTACGGACATTGTTATAACATTGTTATAACTTGTTTATAAAAAAATGGCTACTATATTTTTCTGGCTAAATTTTATTTCAACGGTATGTATGATGGAATTTACGGTTTTTTAAATGTAATTTTTTTTTATTATTTCAAAGGATAAAGAGTGGTTAAAAATTAAATTTCAACATCTCAAACCCAGAAGATATCCCACAAAACTTATGGTGTGCCTCATAAATTTTTTTTTGCATTGAAGCATTCACAAAGTTTGTACACCATCATGCTCACTCATTGTGATCAGAAGCTCCGAGAAACCAGTATCATTCTTCAGAAGAGTCTTCATTGTAATATGAGACCTCCCAGCTCGTCACTTGACCTCTTGACTATAGAAACACTTTTTCAGCAGACTCGCCAATTTCCTTTCTTCACATCTGAGTTCTCATCCCTGTCCATTGTCCATTGTCTTCCACTTCTTGCACACTAAAACTGGCTATCATTTCAACTTACCTGTAATTCCATTGCACTTCTTGTGTCCACAAAAAATTGCTTTGATCCCAATTCTCTTTACACTCAAACAGATTAATGAACTTTTTAATGTTCAGAATCATGTTAAATATCCAGTGTTGTTTTTTTTTGTTGTTAATTTTTATTGCTCTTTCTTAATTTTTGCATGTAAAGGTCTTCATGTTGGAAAGTAGTCATCTTGAGGAGAAAAAAAGAGTCAATTTGATTTGAGCTTGATCATTGTCTTCTCTGATTTGCCTGTCTTTGGCTGAACTCTGTTCTTGAGAATTAAAAATTTATAATTTTTATAGTAAATCATTGTTGAACATTCTTGACTGATAAGAAACGAGCACAAAATACTTCACTTAACCTTTCTGTTGCTCAAGTGTGTTGCTTTTATTTTATTTTACATCCGTCTTGCTTGATAACACATTTCACCTTCCAATAGTAAGGAAACTGCAGTGATCTGTAAGCATGCAACAAACTTCTGTTGTCTGTATGCTTATTTTTGTTATGTTGAGTTTGCTAATGAACAGCTGATTATGACCATTTTTTGTTGATATATACTCCCTTCTTAAAAAGGGAGGATGTCATGAGAAGATGACATCATGATCACGGAGAAGGATAATATACTATCCTCTCCCAAAACAAAAAAGTAATGCTTGGGAGGATGGTCTCATGGCAACAGAACACTATCCTCGCTCTCTGAGTTGAACAGTGAGCGACAGTAAAATAATTGCATAGTTTCAGTCTTAGACATATACTGAATCTCGATTAGTAATAGAGACACAATAGTATATTAATAGCATTATGTTAAAAAGGCAGGTTTCAGTGTTTAAATTGTAAATCAACCAATTCCATAATAGTTTTTTTTTTAACTTATGAAACGGCCATCAGAGTACAATAATTTATAATTGGCATGGGGTTTAGGTCTGTATTTAATAAGAAAACATGAAAAACAAATAGACAGATTAAAAAAATATATACACACATACATAGCTGTATATGTGTGGATGTTACCTGTCTAATCTTTTGTTTGAATTCATTCATCGTCCAGTTTGTAACCATAGCAACCTTTTGTGAATGTTCAGTGAAGTCTTCATTAAACTGCAGCTGTCTGTTGCTATGGGGACATAGGCAAACAAATCATAATCAAAAATTTAGTAAAGGATGGAAGTATTAATAGTTGATCATTACTTTTCAAATATTAAACCAACACAAAGAACACAAAGGAAAAGGAAAATCTATTGATTTTTTTAGGCTCCTCATTACGTCTCTGTGAAGTCTTTTTTTTTTTTTTGTTACGCTTAAGTTGTTTTCTATAAATGTTAATGTTTTAAAAACTATGCGGTCAAGATTCATAAAAATTTGTGCATGTCGAGTGTAACAATGCCTTGAATAAGGACCTAAAATATGGGTTGCATTGACTCAAGAGTTTCAAAGTTATTTAGAAACTGGGATTTTATTTAATCAATCTTGCTCAGTTCTCTTACACTTACGTCTGAGATACGTGTGACATAATGGATTTAAGTGCTAAGTAATAATTAGTTCTAAGTGACAGTCTGACACTTTTCAATCTGCAAGAAACTTACATTTTTTCTGGAAAGATTTTGATCAGTTAAGTAATATTTGAATTATTGATCATGTGATATACTTATGTCAGTATGGAGAAGTGTTATGTCAATTTAAACAAAGATGCAAATGTATAGTTATAATATGTTTTATTGCAATTTTGGTTGCTAAAATAACATTGGTTTCGTTTGCTTTGGTGTATTATAGAATATCAACCTTTTTACTTGTTCAAGGTTTTGCTTGGATTATTATATTTATTTTATGGTGTATCATATCTTATTTAATGCCAAAATAGTAAATTGCTAAAATGAGTTTTATTGTAAAAAGTTTAGGTGCTATTTTATTACTAACTATTATTATTACTATTTCATTACTAACCAGCATAGTGTTACCACTGTTGATAAAGAGAAAAGGTCTATCAGGCATATTTACACAGTATGATGATGTATGAAAATGAAATCTAGCCAGTGAGGATTGAGGATATGTGTTGCATGGAGAGAATGATATGAAAATGATATAATGGATGTGTAATGTGAGTCTTAATGTTTGTTTATTTTTTTCATGCCAGAGTTTTTTTCAAAATTTATTTTCATTCTCATTTCAAGTTTCATTTGTAACATCACTATTGCATGATAACAGTTATCCTGTGACTATTTTTATTTGTCCTACTCCATGTTACATTGAGGAGGAAAAATTTATCTTAATTGGAGCACTTTATATTTTTGTTCTATCCAGAGTAACTCATTAAAAAACAAGTTTGTGTCTAAATTTGCATTTGTAGGAAAGCAACTAAATAGACTGAGAGAATAGGATACATTAAACAAAACAGTGTATTTAGGGTGAGACTTTCACCTGCCAAGATCGTAAGGCATACAAAATTTGTGCCCATTTTCTAAAAGAATTTGAGTAAAACTTTAAAAATAATTATGCTCAATGATTTCAAGATATTGCTTTTAATTCTTTTTCTTATTAATGAATCATCACTTATCAAGGCTAAGAGCCACATCATGATAAGGGTTAATGAGATAGATTGTCAGTTGAATGATGAAGAATATTATTAGAAGATTGAAAATAATGGAATGAATAAAATTTGATAAATTATGAGAACGGTTTATTTTATTTACCTCCTTTCTAGGAGGTAGACACAAGATCAAGTGATGGTTTGATGAAAGTGTTTCTTTGGAATGAACTGAATTTGAATATGGCACACTCAAATTTTCAGCTCGTGTTAATCAGTTAGCCACCATCACCTGATTTATGACAAGTATTTATTAACAATAAATTCGTAGATAGCTATGTTGTATCCTTAAGAGAAGTAATCTAGGTGCAACATGTTTCACAAATAAAGTTTTTTGAAACTGTTCATTAAAATTCTGTTTGATATTTTTTCCAATTCTAATTAATTTATTCCATTTGTCACATAGAAAATAATTACCTGTTCTTAATGATCACCAAATATTCAGTAGAAATGTTTAAACATGAAAATTTAATAAAAATCTCTTTTTTATGTAAAACTTTCATTTCTGTAAGTTTTCTCTAACCAAACGACCAATTTCATAAAACGATATGCAATGAAACTAGTCAGTTTTTATACAGAGAAGATGAAGTAAAGCACATCCCTGTTTACTTGCCTCCCCACAAAGAATAGAACGAGGTCAGTTTTTAATGTGAGTGAGATCTAGTTCCCCAAAATGGAATCAATTCGATCGAGACACAAATCAAGTTTAGAAGGATTTCTCCTTCACTGACTGAGGGCAGGAGGAGAAATATATCTAGATTGAGGCAATTTTTATTTATGTGAAGTGAGTTGATGCTTATCTGAAGTTCATTTTTATTTTCTTAACTGAAAAAAAAAAAAAATGAACTAATGATGAAATAAAAATAAATTTAAAAAAAGTGAGACTTCTTTTACCCCCAGGTGCATGACCCTAAGCTATAACTTATTAATACATAGATAAGTCTAGTATTGGCTGTGTGCTACATTTTTTTTCTTTTTTGAAGCTATATGATTCTTTTTGGTTGTGATAAAAACAGTTGACATTGACAGTGTAGAAAGAGACCAATAGTCAATACACAATGGATATCCACTAAGGCCAGGGTATCGGTTAACCCTGCCATACCCAATTTTATATCTAGTTTGCAGTCAGAACGCAAACACTGTCTCCAGATTCACTTTCTCTCTTGTTATATAAATGTGAAGACTTTTAACTGTATTTTTTACATAGGAAGTCGTTGTGATAACTGGTATGTAGTTGACACACTGTATTCAGATTCTTCCAGAGATATTGCATCTTGTGTCAAATGAAAATATGTATAATCTAAAGTAAGAACTACAAGTCTTCTTACTAAATGGGTCCACCATAATTGTTTGCAAAATATGTCATTTTCTTAACATTTCAGAGTTTTATGAAAACTGCGATAAATAGATCAAGCAAAAGGGAAGTAACTCACATTTAATATTTTAACATAATTCCAGCTGGTTTGATATTATTATTACATCTCTATCTGTATAAAGTTAGGCATGTTCATTCTTAAACTAATTAACTGATTATTATTAATGTTGGAACACCGCTACTAGGCTTAAGGAGTCCAAATATGAGCTACATTTAGTTTTATGCAAAAGAAGTAAAACAAAGGTGGAATCCCTTTATTACAATTCAGATAGGCTTGATTTTTGTAAAATCTTAACATAAGATATTAGACATTGATTAATAAATATTCCCTAAATGTAATTTTTTATTTTTAGGGATTTTAGGGGGCATGATATGGATACAACTTTCCATTTGAAAATTCAGTTATATCAAATTTATATTGAATCTGATCCATACTCATTAGAAATCAATGAAGCAAATATTCCCTGAATTTTAATTTAAGACCATTCAAGTTTACGCTTTAAACCTGAAAGATCTAGAATCAGAATCATGTAATGGATTTTGATTAAAATTGAAATAGGATTCTAACATAATCTTTGTAAGAAGACATTAAAAGTGTTGAAAAATTGTTCTGTTCAGGGAATTAATTTTACTCATCATGGGATAGTTAATCTTCTAGTTTATTATTTAATTTGTAAAAGAAAGACATTAATATTTGAGTTGGAAAGTAATAACATTTCTTCATGCTAAACAAATTTTCTTAAGAAAATTCGTTTGAGCAAAAGAGAAATCTTTTGTGATTTAATTTTGATAATTTCTTTAAAGTCATCAGAACAATATTAATCATAATTTCAACACAGTGTTATTGACTTTATTTTATTTAACTGCATCATTAACAAAAAATTTTTTTTTTTTAGTTTTTAACATCTCACCCTCTCTCACTGTTATGAATTTAAACTAACTGTGTTGACATGTCAGAAAGTAGCTACCATCGATTGGGTAATTTGATTGTCTGAACTCTCGCCCTCTGATTTTTTGGGGGACGAGTTACTTTCATTACAAATTTTTGATCTTGATATTGATGTGATACATTAAATATTGAAGCATAAATGTATTTATGTAGACCATTTCATATATATATTCTCGCATTTAAGTAAAAATGCACTTTCTTAAATAACTGAATTCATTCAAAACGTATCGGGAAAAAAATAAAAATAATATCTACGTAAATCATGATATATCTGAACAGTCAACGAGATGGACGAGTAGTAAGAGGTTAGGCTTCTTACCATCGGATCCCGAATTTGAATCTCACTAGATTCAGCCACTCTGATGAGTCGTAGATGACGAAACATGTATCAGTGGATAATTATATTTTAAAAACAATATATATGCCGCTTCCCAGATAGGGGTACCAATTTGGTTAAAAGGAAAATTATTCCCAACTTGCATTTAGGTAAAAATGTACTTTTGTAAATAATTGAATTCATTCAAAACGTATCGCAAAAACAAATAACATCTACATTAATTGCGATATATCCAAACAGTCGGCGAGGTGGATGAGTGGTAAGACGTTAGGCTTCTTACCATGGGGTCCCGATTTCGAATCTCGGTAGGTTCGGCCACTCTAATGAATCCTAGACGCCGAAACATGTGTCAGTTGATAATAATATTTAAAAAAAATATATATATATATATGAGCAAACAGTTAATAAAATATGTTAAAAAACACTTTGAAATGAGTTAAAAAAATATTTAATCTGAAAAGGAAACATTAGATAAATGGATAGTCCTTAATCCGCGGAGTTTCGAAGAAATACTTTCCCTCTCATCAGAGGGTAGGAATTAGCAAAATGCGGGATCGGATTTTGCATGCAGAAGTATTTGATGAAACAACAAGTAAGTCAAAGATCTTACTTGAAAACAAAAAAAGTGAAGCAGAGGGAATATGGTAAAGAAAAAGGTGATTACACACGAATGGATAGTCTGGTGGAAGATAAAAAATCCAGTGACGGTAAAATCCAAATGTAAAACTTCAAGAAAGTTAAAAGAATTTCCATTTGTACAAGTAAAATCCAAGGAAATCCCATAATTGGAAGAAGATGGTCCATAATAATCCAAAGGCAGAAATCCATGGAATAATTCACAAAAATGTGTACATGGAAAAAAAAAAGATTCCAATAATATTAATAAAAGAAAAATAAGATGTGCTTTTCATTCTACTTCCGAGACATAAATATAAATAAGAAAGATCTGGGAAGAGAAAGAAGAGAAAAAAAAATGATGATAAAGTTAAATATAAAATCTCTCTCTCTCTCTCACCCTGTTTCTCTTCTCTCTATATTAGCACTTATCAAGGCCAATAGGCAACTCGAGCATCAACTCGACGATGAGAGTTCAAACGTGCACAGTATTCAAATTTGGGAAAGAGGATGGAACAACTTTCTCTTCTGCCTCTCTCTCACACTCTTTATCTTCTCTCTCTCTCTCACCCTGTTTCTCTTCTCTCTATATTAGCACTTATCAAGGCCAATAGGCAACTCGAGCATCAACTCGACGATGAGAGTTCAAACGTGCACAGTATTCAAATTTGGGAAAGAGGATGGAACAACTTTCTCTTCTGCCTCTCTCTCACACTCTTTATCTTCTCTCTCTCTCTCACCCTGTTTCTCTTCTCTCTATATTAGCACTTATCAAGGCCAATAGGCAACTCGAGCATCAACTCGACGATGAGAGTTCAAACGTGCACAGTATTCAAATTTGGGAAAGAGGATGGAACAACTTTCTCTTCTGCCTCTCTCTCACACTCTTTATCTTCTCTCTCTCTCTCACCCTGTTTCTCTTCTCTCTATATTAGCACTTATCAAGGCCAATAGGCAACTCGAGCATCAACTCGACGATGAGAGTTCAAACATGCACAGTATCTAAATTTGGGAAAGAGGATGGAACAACTTTCTCTTCTGCCTCTCTCTAACACTCTTTATCTTCTCTCTCTCTCTCACCCTGTTTCTCTTCTCTCTATATTAGCACTTATCAAGGCCAATAGGCAACTCGAGGATCAACTCGACGATGAGAGTTCAAACGTGCACAGTATTCAAATTTGGGAAAGAGGATGGAACAACTTTCTCTTCTGCCTCTCTCTCACACTCTTTATCTTCTCTCTCTCACCCTGTTTCTCTTCTCTCTATATTAGCACTGAACAAGGCCAATAGGCAACTCGAGGATCAACTCGACGATGAGAGTTCAAACGTGCACAGTATTCAAATTTGGGAAAGAGGATGGAACAACTTTCTCTACTGCCTCTCTCTCACACTATTTATCTTCTCTCTCTCTCTCTCTCTCACCCTGTTTCTCTTCTCTCTATATTAGCACTTATCAAGGCCAATATGCAACTTGATCATCAACTCGACGATGAGAGTTCAAACGTGCACAGTATTCAAATTTGGAAAAGAGGATGGAACAACTTTCTCTACTGCCTCTCTCTCACACTCTTTATCTTCTCTCTCTCTCTCACCCTGTTTCTCTTCTCTCTATATTAGCACTTATCAAGGCCAATATGCAACTCGAGGATCAACTCGACGATGAGAGTTCAAACGTGCACAGTATTCAAATTTGGGAAAGAGGATGGAACAACTTTCTCTTCTGCCTCTCTCTCACACTCTTTATCTTCTCTCTCTTTCTCACCCTGTTTCTCTTCTCTCTATATTAGCACTTATCAAGGCCAATAGGCAACTAGAGGATCAACTCGACGATGAGAGTTCAAACGTGCACAGTATCTAAATTTGGGAAAGAGGATGGAACAACTTTCTCTTCTTCCTCTCTCTCACACTCTTTATCTTCTCTCTCTCTCTCACCCTGTTTCTCTTCTCTCTATATTAGCACTTATCAAGGCCAATAGGCAACTCGAGGATCAACTCGACGATGAGAGTTCAAACGTGAACAGAAGTCAAATTTGGGAAAGAGGATGGAACAACTTTCTCTTCTGCCTCTCTCTCACACTCTTTATCTTCTCTCTCTCTCTCACCCTGAAAGATTCCTCTCCCCTAAGAATAAAACATATGTTCAATATCTGCTTTTGTTGTTTTCATTGTTTATACGGTCCCGGGCAACGCCGGGTAGCCCTGCTAGTCTATATATATAAAAGGCAAAATGTGTGTGACCATTTCGTGTATGTCTTCAAAAGGCTTTTCTCGCACACGCTCCCGGGGTCGTTACTATCGCTTAAAACTGTGCATATGGGTCCTATATAATAATGTCTAGGAATTAGGAAAGCGCGTAGCATATAGATTTATTTACGTTGATTTTTACAAAATTATTGTTATTTTGGCTTCTCACGTGTTGATTGGGCTTTTTAGTATAAATAAAATGAAACTAAACTCAAACGGACGTGTTCGCGGCAATACGCCGGGAACAGACGCTTACGCTGCGTGACTTGTATTATACCTTCTTAATTAGGTCAAATGGAAGCAGCAAAGTTAACTTTTATTACGCACGCCTGTTTTTATAGTTATAGTTAGATAAATAAATTCAAACACGTCTACGCTGTATGTCGCGGTGGCCCGATGGTAACATCGCACGTTTTTTTTTTCACGCATTAATTTCTAACTCAAGGGTACGGGTTCGATTCTCATATTCACCTACCAAAACATTTTTTTATTATTGTTTAACCCCTCCGGAGTTTTGATTTACCTCAAGACACCCGGGCATCGCCGGGTACCCCCCCCCCCCGCTAGTATAAAATAAAATAAAGGGAAACAAAAGTCAAAATGACCCAGACAGGAAATGTTAAAGGCGCAAAAAAATATATAGGGCAAAATAATATAGGTCAACTGAAATGTACAGGTCATCACTTAAAAAAATGTCAGCAACAGTTGTTTCTGTCTGGGTCATTTTGACTTTTGTTTCCCTTTATTTTATTTTATATTTAACTTTATCATCATTTTTTTTTTTTTCTTCTTTCTCTTCCCAGATCTTTCTTATTTATATTTATGTCTCGGAAGTAGAATGAAAAGCACATCTTATTTTTCTTTTATTAATATTATTGGAATCTTTTTTTTTTTTCCTTGTACACATTTTTGTGAATTATTCCCTGGATTTCTGCCTTTGGATTATTATGGACCATCTTCTTCCAATTATGGGATTTCCTTGGATTTTACTTGTACAAATGGAAATTCTTTTAACTTTCTTGAAGTTTTACATTTGGATTTTACCGTCACTGGATTTTTTATCTTCCACCAGACTATCCATTTGTGTGTAATCACCTTTTTCTTTACCATATTCCCTCTGCTTCACTTTTTTTGCTTTCAAGTAAGATCTTTGACTTACTTGTTGTTTCATCAAATACTTCTGCATGCAAAATCCGATCCCACATTTTGCTAATTCCTACCCTCTGATGAGAAGGAAAGTATTTCTTCGAAACTCCGCGGATTAAGGACTATCCATTTATCTAATGTTTCCTTTTCAGATTAAATATTTTTTAAACTCATTTCAAAGTGTTTTTTAACATATTTTATTAACTGTTTGCTCATATTATAAGCTCTATTTCCTATTTGGTTTTATCGAACTTTTCTATCTGGCTGAGATAATTTTATAAATATTAATTCTTTAATATTTATAATTTACTTTAATTTTACCATCTTGGATCATTTTGGTAATTTCAATTGTAATTTTCATTTTATATATATATATATATATATATATATATATATATATATATATATATATATATAAATAAAAAGAATAATTCTTTTATATTGTTCAGATTGATTCTTATAAGAATAAGTTATAGCATGGTATGATTTAATTTTCAAAGTACAAAATAAATCTTACATATTTTTCTGGAAAAAAATTAGAGTATACTTAAAGAAATTCAAGTCACATAAATATCCTGTCTTCACAGGCAGTTGCCAGATGAAAATCGTACACTGTCAAGGTGAAAATACAGGTACAGAAACCATCGTAAAATATTTGTTCATGGCTTTATTGCAATTTTTGAAATAATTATTTAAAGGTTTAAATATTGACTCTTGAGATTCATTTTGACGTGGGAATATTCAAAGGTTTTAATATTTAATTTTTTTTTGTGGGAATATTTAAAGGTTTCAGTATTGGATTTTGAGGTTCATTTTCTTGTAGGAATATATTTAAAGGTTTAAATTGAGATTCATTTTGCCATGAGTATTTATTCTCTTAAAAATCAATCTTAACTTTACAAAAGAATTGTTTATATATATATATATATATATATATATATATATATATATATATTAGTTGAAAAGGTATTTTTAGAAGGCTAGAATAATGCAGGAATGTACAGTCGTTGTGTGAAGATAAATAAATAAATATATGAATAATAAATAATTCAATATTTTTTTTATTATTTATTATATTATTATTTTTTTATTTGTATATATATTTATTCATTTATCTACCTGAATTTAAACTGTGGGTAGTACTTAATTCCAAAGGTCCTTTCGAGTAATAACCCATCGTCAGTGGAGAAATGAATCCTCTCTCTCGAATGTAAATTGCAAAATGGCTGTTTTATTTAGATTTAAATCCAAACACTCAAAGATTAATTAATGTCGTTAAATGTTCAGGGGAAATAATTCTATAGATTTTAAGAGATGTAATTCAAATTCTGCTTAATATGGTTATAACTGGCATTGTTGTTTAAATGTTTTTGAAAAATTTTTTTTTTCTTTTTTTGTGTGTATTTTAAATTCAAACGGTCAAAGATTAATTAACTAGAAGCTATTATTTAAAAGTTTTTGTAAGATATTAGATGCTCTGGAGCTTCAATAATTACGTAAGTGGTTAATATTGAGGTGACTTTTTTTCTTTTTTTTTTTACTTATATGTAGATATATGATCAAGGGAATTTTGTATAGATAGTTAATCTATATATCTATTTCTTCATTCGTTAATTTGTTTAGCTTATGTAGTTATTAAAGTGAGTATTATTTTTAATTTTTATTTTTTATTTTTTTGCTGTATGAGTTATGACTGAGACCGTATATGGAAAATATTAGTCTATTTATGTCTATATTAGAAATATGTTAGATTTTTCTGTTTTACTATTAATTTTTGGTTTTAACTTTTCAATTAGTATTGATTCTTTTAATCTGAGGTTTCCCTGATTCCTATCATTTGCTAAAATTTTCACGTTAATGTTTTTATCTGGATTATGTTCTAGAGATGCATGTTTGAAGAATGACGATGTTTTGGTGGTAATGTGTTCTTTAATTCGGATATGTAATGGTCTTATAGAGCTTCTGATATATGATTCATTACAAATTTTGCATTGAATTTGATATATTGAATATGTGCGTTCGCATAATTCTGTGTTTTTTTATGGGGCAGTTGTATAAGGAGCATGGTTTGTTTATAGATGTAGTTTCAGTTTTAGATAGGTGCTGTCTTAACATTGGGCCGGTGTGTGCGAGTTGTATATGTAGTTGCTCTCTGTGAATGGCTTTGCATATGGGTGTAGTTATTTATCATTAAACTGTGGTATTTTAAGAAAGCATGTGTTAGTTATTTTGTGTGTTTGTTTTCTTTTAAGTGTATTAATGTGTTGTATGGTTTTTGTGGGGTATCCATTTAGTTGTAAGGTTTGATGGAACTTTTCAATGGAGGTGATCTTGTCCGTTTCATTCGTGCATCTGTTGCGAATGCGGTTTGTTTCATTTGTAGCATAACTTATTTTTGCTTGTGTAGGTAGTGCTGATTGTAGTTCACGAAAATGTCATGGCAGGCATATTTCTTATAGAAGTTGGTGTTTACTTGGTCCGTTTCTGTGATGTAGAGTATGAACGTCATACTTCTTATATATATTAGTCTGTTTATTATACGCACATTATTGGTTACATATGTGCATACATGTTTCAGTAGAATTCTAATTCAAGGAGACCACCTCATCAGACCAAAATAAAAAAGGAGCGATATTGAAAAGAGAGTCAATTACATTATACTTGACTTTCTTTTCAATATTACTTCTTTTTTTTTTTGTTTGGTTTGATAAGGTGGTATCCTTAAATTAGTATTCCACTGAGACCTGTATGCACATATGCAACCAATAATGTTTGTATAATAAACAGACTTTATACCAGCTCTGCCCTCCATTGAGCACCCTTTAATAATCACGAGTTTCATTGGATTTATCTCTAGGAAACCAATCTATAGAAGCATATTATATATATATATTACTGATAATACAAAAATTGTGTTATAATTCTTTACTTTTTTATCTCAAAGTATTTTTTTAATAATACTGATATTATTTTGTTTTTATTTCAGTGGATAAAATTTCCTATCTTCTTCAGGTACCTGAGGAGTCTTCGTTGTTGAAGTAAGTTTATATATTCTATTACATAAATTATCTGTGTAAAATGAAATTTATTTTTATATTTGTATTAAAGTTACCTGTAACCTGTTTAATCACAATCATTACCAATATTTATTCTACTTGGATTTCATTCCAAAATTCATAAAATGTTATATATCTTTTAAGATATTCTTCTTGCATTACTAAAAATCATAAGTCTCTTTATTTCTTGGCTTATTATTTACTCACTAGGAATTTTACACAAAATCATTATCAGTGATTGTGCACTGACAATAACACGTGATGTTTCCTGAAGTCTGAGTGACAGCAAGTCTCTCCAGATTTCCAGCATTCTTGGCCTCTTGTGATACCCATTGCAAATCATTTTGTATTATCGCAACAACTGTTTACCATTCTCACTAGTAACAACTGCTGATTTCTCTCAAATTTGAATGACAATAAGCCTCCTCAAAGTTTAATTTTTCCTCATATCCTTCCAGTGGAAGTCTGGTTGGTGCCTACTCTCCTCAGTTTTGCTATTCTCCTTGACATTTCACAACCATTTTGTGTGGTGCCAACCGAGTCTGGTATCACCAGATTTATGTGTTTTTTCCTTTTTTATCAAGGAAGAAGAGATTTCAGTCAATAGGTGTTTCTGGCAGTTTTAGTTTTTTAGGGCCTGTGTGACGTCTTTCTATTGTTTTTGTTGTATTTCTATTTCAACTAATATATTAACTGGTTAGCATTCATTACTTATGTGGATTGGTTTCCACATCCAAGGATTTTTCTGAAGATTTCAGCTGTTTTCATTATTATGATCTCAATCATCCCTTTGATTCCAATATCTCCTTTTTTTGTTGGGGGGGGGGATAATTCCTAGTGTTCATACAATTATTGGCATTTTCTTCATGTTTCATATTCCTTTTAGTTCTTAGGCAAATTCCATGTATTTGCTTTGTCTTTCTATCTTCTTGATGCTGCATCCTGAGCTATATTCTTATCAATAACATAGAAGTAAAAAGATTCATTATTTTCACATCTAATTTATAGTCACTAGTGCTTGTGTAACTTTTATTAATAGATATATCTATTATTAATATTATACTAAATGAGTTAATCAACATTTGTTTCTTCAGGCTTTTTTTCCTATCTATAAACACAAAATACATACTAAAATATACCTTAGTTTTATCATTGAGTTATATTTGAAAAAAAAAATCTGTTTTAATTGTTCTAATTATCTGTAATTTTTCAAAATTGGAAATATTTTAAAATTTTCACTGTTACAGAATTCCAGGTTTAACTATAGCCACAGCAGATGCTGCAATGCATCTGACTAGATGCATTGTAGCCATTGTCTCATTAAATAGAAGGTTGCCATGTCATAATTAAATGAACAAGTTACTCATCTCTCTTTTATCTATGTATTTCTTATGCACCTCTCACTCGATGTTGATTCAGCCACTCTCAAATATTAATGTCTCTTGAGTATTAAAAGGGATTGATTCTCTCTTTCCAAGTAATTTACATATTGTGTTCAGATGCACCAAAAATACATATGTAAATTAGATAGAAAAATAATAGGTTGCTTTATTTCTATGTTGTCAATAAGCATAATCTAGAAGTTAAAAGACTTATTGTTTTTAATTATGCGAGAAGATATATCACAGTTTATGATTTTTTTTTAATGAAATTTATGTGGAACAAATAGTACTAGCTGTTGTGACTAAACAATTACAGGTAATATTGTGTGTGTCTGTGTATATACATATATGTATATTAAAAAGTTTATTCTTGGTATTAAATGCAACATATAGAAATTAAAGAATTATAGCAAAGTATACAATTTGTATATTGAAGTCAACTTACAAATGAAAGCTGAAGCTTTCATAAAAAATAGACAAAAATCTTTCGATTGTCTGTCAGGAATATGATACATTTATATTTTCTATAGAAAGGGAGAAAATTAACCAGAGAACAGTAGTCATAATAAAGGTAGCAGCAGCAGTAGTTACTACTCTCTCTCTCTATATATATATATACATATATATATATATATATATATATATATATATATATATATATATATATGTATATATATATATATATTATTATTATTATTATTATTATTTATATCTACTCCATGAGTGATGTTGATACAGTATCTGGGTATGTCAATTTCCATCTTTATCTAGTTTCTACCACTTTACAGCTAATATAAAGAAAAATATTTGGAATGTGAAAAAATGTGCTACTTAATATTTGCATAAGAGAATAAGTAACTACAATTAATGTCCGTGTTTACATATTATTTTCATTGTCAAAAACCATTAGAAATTATGTTTTTAAGCAAAAACAATTCACTTTAAACTAATGCTGAATGCCCTTTATGTCAACTTTTTGTTAATTATCAAAAAACATGTCACTTAGTTAAACATTAACTAAATAATTGCTTTTTATCTGTTATTATGTTATGCTTTCTTTAAATTTAGAAAACTCATATCCAGTTTGAAAAAATCCTTTAAACTCGTGTGAGAATCAAACTTGTGTATATAAAAGCTATTGCCTTAGTAATGTCTAATCTGCCAATCACATTTTATTTTATTCAAGTATGAAAAGAAACACCATATTTTTTTAATCGTATACTGATTATATGAGTTAATCAACAGTTGTTTCCCTAAGGATTTTTTTCCCAATATTTTCAATCACACATAATACATACTAACAATATTTCTTAGTCATTTACGTGTTTTAATTAGCAATAATTTGCAATTGACTGACATTCTCCAGATTGTGGACGGAGGCACCACTTCCATTAATAGAGGGTAGATTTGAATAAACAATAAAAATCCATTGACAATAAGGAACTGATAAGATAGAAAAAAACATTAAAAGCAAAGACTAGCAAACCAGTATCTAGGATAAAAAAGGTATCTCAACCTCTTTATTCACTTGACAGAAAGAGGTAAACAGTGGTGTAAATCTTCCTATCTCTGTGGAAGTTGCACTCCAGCTATGACAGAGGCCAATCAGGGGCAGCCATCAGGCTTTTATAAAAAAGGTTTTGATTTCCACCATGTGCAGCAAGAAAAAAAAGAAAAGAAACATATAATGCCTAAATATACAACCATCATCTGTTCCACAGTGTTATTATTTTGCTATCATTATTCAAAGTCTGCCAAGTGGAGCAAACCATCGGATGAAATTCTAACCAAAAAGATAAAAGAAAAGTGTCTTATTGTACATTTTATTGAATGTCATTGGGAATATCTCTTTTTCTTGTGTCATCATACATTATTGACTAAAATGCATTAACAGTTTCCACTTCATCTTATGTTTTTTTGCAAACAATATTGTGAAAAGTTAGATAAATTTGAACAGATATTTTGTAAGTTATTTTGATTCTCCCTGTTTTGTTACATATTTCCTGTGTCTCTTAAATATATTTCACTTTTATAATCATTATCTTTCAAATTTTTTTGTGACAAAAGCATAAAAGTGTTTTGTATCGCAACTTTACTAAACTATAACAGCATTTGTCATTTGAAATTCACTAATCTATAAAACCATTTATAAAAATAATTTTCACTTACTGTTTGTTTCTTTTGTTTGTCCATCATTTTTGTCATGTTAATTTAAACTCGGACGAACATTTCAGTCAATCTCATGTTTATAATTTAATATCTCTCTCTCTCTCTCTCAGAACTTTATTCATATAACACCTTTTGGTGTTATTTTACTTCCATTTAACATTAGCATACAAAAAATGCTACTAGGTGGGAATTGAAAAGAACACAAACTACCTACACCCCTGTACTATTTAGAAATATAAAAAAAAGACTCACCTCACAAATATGGTCAGAATGATGCTTATTCTCTTTCTAGCCATAGGCTTTAGGATGGATGGACATATTATGTCAAGCTCTACATATTTACAGTGTTTTCACGCTTTCCTGTAGTTACGAATTCTGAAATAATGCAATAAACTCCTTACACACCTCTTCTAGTGTCTATGTGTCAATCGTGCATAATTTTGTATTAAAAAATAAGGCTACTTTTTGCAAAAATAAGCCTAAGCAATGAAAATGTATTCCTTGCCTATCCTATTTACACTTTTCTCTGTGATCTTCATCTAAACTTTACAATTTTGGTCAAAATGTTTTCATCAAAGACAAATAAGAGAAAGAATGAAAGAAAGATGAAGTGTGCCACTAGTTGCATGACTCGAACCTTAGACTCTCCATACACCTTTAACTGCCAAGCTCTTGTGGTCTAATTTATTTGGCCATAACAGCCATAGAAATTAGAGAAATATATTCTGTTTAGTGTTAAGACAATAGTAAGTGCTAAAGAATGTTCTATTTCCGAACCAAAGAACATTGCTTAGAATGAAACTTTATTCTTTTTGTTAGGGTGCTCAATTCTTAAGGGAATTTGAATAATTAATTAATATAATTTTTAATAAATATTATTTCATAACCGCAGATATATATTTCATTTTCATTAAGACTCATCAGTGTGACTCTACTGATCACATGACTCAAACACTAGGCCCCAATCACTATTGATTGCCAAAATCTGACAACCTGTTCAGTTTTGACCACCATGACAGCTGCATAAATTAGAAAGAAATCTGTCTTATTAATCATTAATACAATAATAAGTTTCCAAAAGTGTTTGTTTGCCAATGGAAAAATCTTTAATAATTATTTTTAATAAATATTATTTTATATGCAGACATATGTTCATTAAGAATCATCAACTGTTCTACTGGTTCAAATCTAGAACTCGGTCACTATTGTCTGTCAAGAACTAATCCCATAATTAATGCAGCCACCATGATAGCTGTAAAATTAAAGATAAATATATTTCATTCATTGTTAATACAATAGTAAGTTTCATTTCAAAGGGAACTCAGTAATTGTAGTGGTTCTTGATACAAACTTTTGGCTCAGAGTGCTGTCTTTGAGTTATATCAAGTCATTTTCATGAATACTCTTGAGGAAAGTATGAATCCATGTATTCTCACTCCAGCTATGAGTTGAATAATAAAATAGACTAGACTCTCAAACCTTGGTAGGTTAACTAGTCTAAAAGAAAAAAATGTCAAATAATACTGCTTCCCCTTTTGTTTCCAGTCACTTTAGACTTCTGCTTGTCACTGAATTTAAAGTAGTATCAGCTGAAGAGACCATGAAATCCTTACTTCACTATGAGGGCACCTTCAACAAGAAGTATCCATTGTCTCTTTATATTTTCATAACTATTTTGCACTAAAAGAAAATTATTTTTAAATCTATCTCAGGTCTTCACTTTTCCACAGAATTAGAGAAAATAATACATACTTGCTGAAGTTCAAACTCACAATTTCTATCTCAAACACTAACATGCCAAATTAGTTGTCAATTATTAATCTGCAATAATAACCAATGATATTTGAAATTAGTAGGTTCTGCATTTGTTTTAGACTGGCTTTAAACGTTTAAAATAAAATTCTATTATGATTTCTAGAAAAACGTTTATATTTTTTAG
The DNA here is from genome assembly GCF_053919585.1 of Euprymna scolopes. Taxonomy (NCBI): domain Eukaryota; kingdom Metazoa; phylum Mollusca; class Cephalopoda; order Sepiida; family Sepiolidae; genus Euprymna; species Euprymna scolopes. The sequence goes on from NC_136487.1 coordinate 61,677,946, forward strand.
TTAAAGTATATACAAAATGAAACAAGCTCTGACATGCACATAGTTTCTATGACAAATTCTTATTTTGAGGTCATGGATGAGAGTTCTTCATTAATTAATGGATATTCTGATTGTTTTATTGATTGATCCATGTACAAATTCTCACTAGATTGCATCATTTTTTGTCATTAAAATGGGGGAAAAATTAGCATCTGTCCAGCTTTTCTTTAGTGGTAGCGAGAATAGTATATTTTTGATATTCTTAAATCATCTGAAAAAAAAAAATTGATTTATTCAAAATTTGGTTTGTTTACTGATATTTTATTGTCTTAGATATACCCCTGGCAAGCCCGTTATCTCTGCTAGTATATTTTGGCTGCATGTGCTTGCATGTTGAATATGCTAACACATTTTCAGTAATATTTATTTTATTTGTGCTGGTGGGCTGACCTACAGTGTTGGTTGCCTTAGTGATAGCCTGGTGAGTAAAGAAAGAAAAGAAAGTAAAGGTTAAGGGTGGGTGTTGGGATTGAGGTTATCCCCACTCACGGTTCCTTCTTGTTGTCTCCCCCACCCCACCTCTACCTGACCCCTCACCCTACCGCTACCTGACACCAACTGCAACTGCTGCTGATTATTTTCTACCAGACAAGAAACTGCCAACAATTCAATTACTATGTCTACCAAAATTCACTCCTTAAAAATATTTCTTCTTTTGATTATAATTTAATAAATTGTTTGAATTTTGCTATTTCATCATAAATTGATAACCTTCAACCTGTAAAAGATTGGATCAGTAGAACAAACAAGAATGTCTCCTTTTTTAAAATATATCCATTTGACCTGCATATTTAACAATGAAAATACTATTTCAAATTGATGACAAATCAACAGGTCAACTGATTGATGAAGAGAGCCTGTTACAGAGATGCTTAGTGAATGCATCTTAAAACTAGAGCATGACAGACTAACAAAAGTGCTATTTCAAACTAAAGCATAACAGACCACCACAAATGTTTTTCACGCTTAAACATGAATGAACGCTGAAAATGCAACTTCAAACTTGAGCATGAAAGAGTAATAAACATGTTATCTTAAATGTAAGCATGACAGAACAATGAAAACGTTATTTCAAACTTAAGCATAACAGACTGGCGGAAATGTTATTTCAAACTAAAACATGAGAGACTAACTAAAATTCTATTTCAAACTTAAGCATGAAAGACCAATGGAAATGTTATAGAGATATGGAGGCACATTAAAAAATCAGAAAAACATTGTGATGATATTACTTGTTGTCTCTAATTCTTCTTCACAAAAATACATCCAATGTGTCTGTATGTATCAGTTTGTCCATTTTTTAAAAAACATTTTTACCTTTTCCTTATGTTACAGTTCTGAAGATTTGAGATGAGGATTGGTTATTCGTATTATTTGGATTCTTTGGACTACTGTTCTCATCTTAAGTGTCATTTTCCCAACGTTTCAATCAATGTAACCTCTGACCTTCTTTAGGCATATCTTGTTGAACTTGGGAATCCGCACAGAATTTTGAATGAAACCTTTTATTAAATTCACGAGGGTAGCATTCTCTTGTTCCATCAACCATGACTGAATAGAGTCATGATCTTAAGTTAGTGCTACCAGACTTAACATTGAAATAACCAGTCAGCTTCAGGAGAACACAAAGGATCACAAAACGAGTAGGTCTTGAGCTCATAAGACAGAATTCACAACAGCCGGTGGAAGAAACATCAATTACAGACCAAAATCTCAAACAACCTTGCCCCCTTCCTAGAAAGTATATTATGGACTAATGACAAAACTCATATTCAAGAATACCTGGATATATCAATGATTAAATTCTTTTTTTATTATTATTATACAAAAAAGAATTTAAGGAGGTTAAGTTTCACCAAATAAAGAAATTGGAAAATCTGAAATCTCATCATCATCGTTGTTAGTTTACTTTGTACTTCCCATGACGTAGGATAAACATGTGTTACTGTTTGCCGGATGCCATATTGAATATACACACAAAATAAGGGACATAACTAAATATATAGAAGAAGGCTGCCAAGTTCGATAACTCCAACTTTAACAATATTGCTGGTGTCTTCTGGTGTCAGGTGTAAGTCAAAATTCCAACAAAAAGAAAAAACAAACAACAAAATGGCTTATTTACACAATAAGTCTCTTAGAATTTCAGTAGATGCTCACAGCTTTGCAAACAGTTTGTGATCTGTTCCTGTCCCCTGATTCATTCAATTTGGAATTCTTCTTTTACCAACATTAACTCTTAAGTCTGTAGCTTACAAGATTTGATGATTTTAAGGTCTCTACCAAAAATGCGTTGTCTGTTTTGCAAAGTACTTCAGGCAACTTGGATAGCCTGAAAATTTCTTGCAGCATGGCAGCCATCAATACACCTGCATCAACAGCTTCGTTGAGTGCAAGAGTCTCAGATGCCAATGGGCTCTTTGTTACTCGGTCGTTTTGTTGATGACCAGCATATAGGAGCCAGTCTATTCATCTTACCATAAACAAAGATGATAAATCCACTCTGTGAGGAACCATTCTCTAAGTTAGCATAGGTAGCATCAGAATAGAAAATCATACTCAAACCTGAAAGATTTCCCAGCTGTGGAAAGGATATCGAACCTGTCTTTGATTTAAGCTTTAAAAATGACTTATTGGCTTCAAAAAGTAACTTCAATTTAGATGATTTTCAAGTATTACTCATCTTACATCAAATGATACATCAGGTCGAGTCTGGATAGATACCCACATCATTTGACATCATTTAGTCTTTTTAAATCTGTTTTCTCCTCTTCACTCAGCTCATTTTCCTTAAGGATCTTCCTTTCTTTATATCTATTGGAGAAATTAATGACACATAATTGTTTTGGTTTATAATGATCCTATCTTTCGTTTGTCTAACGCACAATCCCAGAAATTTGGAGGTATCATTTTTATGCATTCCAACCTTGAATATTTTCTTTAATTCTGAAATCACATTGTTTTAAAAATAATCATTTCCACAAAATATAAAGTCATCTATGTGCATTGCAAGAATACCCATCAAGTTCTCGAATGAATCATGCCAAAGAAACATTGCATTGTCATATGCACTTACCATTCTTTTTAGTTTAGTTAATTCCTGAGTAACTCTCTCGTATCATGAACGGGGCACATCATTCAATCCATAAATACATCTTTTCAGCTTCCACACCTGTGATTCTGGACATGTCTCAGATGGTAGTCTGAGAAATACTTCCATCTCTAGCATATCACCTTGCGAAATTGCTGAGGTGAAACCAAGGGTCTCCACCTGCCAATGGAGGCTGTTAACATTACAAGATGCATAGCTTCACAGCTGCATGTTGGAGAATTTGTTCTTATGTTATGTGAATTTTCTTCATAGTCACATGCTACAAGATGAGCCTTTGTTATCTTTTTGTTATCCTTAACTTTTTCTGTTATCACCTATCTTGTTGATATGCATTTTTGACTTCTGTTAGGGACACACTCATACACCTCATTAGTTTTCATGTTTTTATTTCTCCTTTGCATCAATGACATCTTTTGCTTGTTCTTGTTCAATTATGAAGAAAACAATATTTCTTCATAATCACCTTTTGTTACTTGCGGAAGTTCTTGCTACTGATTAGCCTTATCCCAATTGATACACATTGGACATTTATTTTCTGTAACTGGTTTTATATTCTGCCAATGGCTATAATTTCCAGTTGATTTTCCACTCATTACTTCCAATAATTTTATATTCCACTATTTCCCTTTACTCAGCCTTGGAGTATTCAGTTCCTCCCTGTTACTATTGGAATTTTCATCATGATCTTCAACTTCCTCCAAGACTTCATTCATCTCATTTAAGGGAATTGTATTTTCTTTATACCTTGGCCTTCCAAGGTCTTTGTTTACCTTCATCAAGTGACATGGATGCATCCTGTAGAATGCTCCTCCATGTCGGATCAATACACATTGAACCCTCTTTACCCAAAACTTTGGTAGGGTCATGCCATCCTTTATAGTTTTGTCTCCTATAGTAAACGGTGTCCCCTATCACAAATCATTCATCCGCATAATGTCTTATAATAAATCGCAGTGCTCTCCGAATTTTTTCACTTAATTCAGCTTCCATGAATCTTTTTCTTGCATAATGTAAGGCATTTAAATTAATTCTAACCATATCACTGGTTGTTGAAGAATCTAATATGGGTAATTACTCTATCAAAACTGATGGTGTATTTATGTTGGATCCGAAATCAAGCTCATTTGGGCTATGTCCGGAATGATTCTGAAGAGCATTTTTGGCACTAACAACTCAAGCCAAAGCTATTTCTGGTTCACTTTTCTCATTCTCATATTCCTATGTTTTCTCCATTGCTTCAGCCCATATTAGATTGTAGCGTTCCACAGTGCAATTACTGAATGGACTTTCAGCAGCTGTAGTGCAGGTCTCAATATTCAGTTTTTCATTCGTATGTAACCATCGTTATTAAATTCTCTTCCATTATCACTCAAGAAGCATTTGGAAACTCCAAAATATGCTATCAACATTAAAAATATGTTGCGAATAATTTCTTCACTCTTCTTGGTTTTAATCAGCCTGGCAGCAGAGTACCTAGTGGATGCATCAATTAGGTGTAAAATCCAGCATTGGTTAGATCTGAATTCTTTTAAGTTCATACATGCAGTGTCATTAAATCGACTTCCAAAAGCTAATCCCAGCACCAGACAAAAGAGTGTTTTCTAAGCCTTAAACAAACTGAACACAAATCACAAATATCCTTAACAAGAGCCAGAAACTCCTTATCATGAAAGGCCCTACTGCCTCTCAACAATGATACCAATTTCTCTTTTGATGCATGAGCAAACTGTGTATGTAATTTCTCAGCCTTCGTTCTTTTCTCCATTCTAGAGCATTTTTTTTTTTAAAGCTTCACAATGTAACACAAAGTTTGTTGACTTTCCAGCCTGCAAAAGCATATTTGTCAATGGAAGACTATAATGTCCAGAAGTTGTCTTTTGCAATTTTATAAATCTGCCTAAAATCTTACAGCTGTCACTTTTAAAATCTAGTATCATACCAGCAGTTTTCATTGATTTATGACTTAGTAACAAGGGCAAATCATTTTTGACAATGTCAGCCTCTATGTACTTGTATGCTCTGATATCTTTTATGCCTCCTATAGTTACCGGAAATTTAAGTACTTTATCTCCTCTCCATCACCAAAACAAGATGTCCTGTTGGATATAAAAGTCTTCACTAACTGCTTATCTCTATCATTTAATGTACCAAAAACTACATTAAACCAAAGTTCTCCAGTAATAGTTCTAGAACAGGCAGAATCCAACACTGACAAACCCAGTGTCTCTTTTACAAGATTGGACATTTTTATATTGGAATCATTTATCAATGTTCAATAACAGGACTTGAAATTAATTAATGAGAGGTGTACATGGTCTGAATCCACAATTGTGTTAATATTCCTAAGACTAAAATCAGTACAGTCTCTGGCGAAATGCTTAATAGAACCATATTTGAAACAACGCTTGTCCTACCTTGTCTCCGTTGGATTTGCTTTGTTTCCGTTATCGAATTTTTGTTCCTTTTTACTTCCGTTCTGATTTACAATTTCAATTTTTTACTTGATA